>NW_019396831.1:0-38842 GCF_000591075.1 Eurytemora carolleeae | reverse complement strand
TAATAATAATAATAATAATAACAATATAAACCTGGTTAGAATCCATGTTGAAGCCAACCATCAAGCAGTTAGTGAAAAGAACCTAAAAATAAAGAATTAAACAGTTTAATAAAAATTCTAATTTAACAAAACTATAGTATGCAGATTTTTTTAAACAGAGCAGTTTTTAAGACGGTTGAAAACCCGGTCCGTGAATAAAAACTATATTTTTTTTTAAAAATTTTAATTTTAAAAAGCACTTGAAAAAAGACATTAAGCATTTGTCGCAAAAAGAATTTTCGACAAACTTTTTCAATTTTTGTTTAAACCTCCCTAGCACCCTAACTAATAACTATTAAAGCTAAAGGTTAATAGTTGTGGTACAGATTCCTATATTAAGGTTTGCTGTTAAATCCTTTAAAATTTGTTAAGAGTCCCTTTAAAATTGTTTCTTTCATGGTTGTGACGAAGACGACATCTTCAATTAATTAATCATCACTCGAGCGCAATGACGAAGAATGCTGCGCATCAAGCATATTTTGTTAAATCCTTGTTCCACGATTTCCTCCTTTTCACGTTAACCCTATTCCCGCTGGGGGGGGGTCAATTTGACCCCCCCCTGTAGTTTTTTTTACATAACTCAAAAAGTATTGGTCTGAGGCTGTTGAAATTTTCTGACTTTTCTTACATACCCAAAGCCCTCCCTTTAGGCCTAAAACCGGGCTTTAATACTAACTGCCTGAGTCCTCAGGCATACTGCCTGAATTACTGCTTTTGCCTGTAGCAAACTAAATCTTTGTTTTGACCCACTTTCACTTGTCAGATTTTGATAAAATTTAGTTTTTTGGAAAGCCTATGACATAAGGAAACGGATTGCACAAGTTTTGCGAAAAAAAAATTGCAAATTTTTTGCAAACAACCTGTCAAAGGAAATTTGCACATTTTTAGTTTTTCTTGATTAAAAATCAGGTTATTTAAAATTTTGCAAAAATTTTTGCATATTTGAAATGGCATGGTCAAGGGCTTTTCAAAAATGTATAATTTGTCATTTTTTGGACAAATTTTTTTTTGCAAACCTTTTTACTATAAAACTGGATTTTGCGATAAAAAATTCAATTTTCGCAAATTTGCAAATTTTTTTGCAGATTCTAAAAGTAGAGCACAAGAGCTTTCTAATGATGTATCATTTGTCATATTTGGACATAAAACATGGGATTTAGAGGGGGGGGTCAAATTGACCCCCCCCCAGCGTATCCTGGTTTTCAAGTACCCCAGCGGGGATAGGGTTAAAGAAGTAAAATTAGTAGAGATTTAATCCAAACTTGATTCGGATTTTGCCTTTACCCCTCTTTAAGTTTTTTTCCGACACGCCCTTTATAATTCCCTTTAAAATGTTTTCAACCTCTAGCACCCTATCTGGCCCGAGGAGGTATCCTGTCTCCTTCATCGTTGAGATCACCATGTTCTCCTCCGTTAAGGTCGGAGCCCACGGAGATCGGAGCAGGTAACTGTACTTCAAGTAGAAGGTATCCTTCACCCTGAAAAAGTGCAGATATAATTGCACGAAATACGATTGTTAGATTTAAAGTTACTTAAAAATCCAGAATTGCTGCTCTTAAAATTAAAGCTTGAGGCGAGTAATCTGTTCTTTTTAGAGTGTTTTTCAGTTAAAATTACAGGAAAATATAATTTATAAAAATAGACTTATTCAAAAATAAATGCTTAATTATTTCTAAACAATTCAGAAATGTTATGGCGCATAAAAAACCAAGAAAATAGGGATGAAAAGAGGTTTATTGGTATATTTATGTATTAATGAAAATGTCGACTTACATCTGATCATCTGGAAAGAACTGGTGTTTAGGTCCTCCAAACATACGCACAGCTATTGCTAAAAGAGTTGTACAGCATATTCGTTGCTGAAGGATTCCCTGAAATAGGAAAAAAAAACTCTGTAGAGCTAGAAATATCTCTACCCGTGTATCTAGGACATTAACTAGAATATTACTAGATAGATCTGTTGAGCTAGAAATATCTCTACCTGGGTATCTAGGACATGAACTAGAATATTACTAGATGGATCTGTAGAGCTAGAAATATCTCTAACTAGAATATTACTAGATGGATCTGTAGAGCTCGAAATATCTCTACCCGTGTATCTAGGACATTAACTAGAATATTACTAGATGGATCTGTAGAGCTAGAAATATCTCTACCTGGGTATCTAGGACATTAACTAGAATATTACTAGATGGATCTGTAGAGCTAGAAATAACTCCTTCTTTGCTGATTTCTGCTTCATGAATTAATCCGCCAGGATTCTTGTACAGTACATCAGCCTGTACAATAACTATTATTATTATTATTATTATTATTATTATTTTTATTATTATTATCTTTATTAATAATGTAATTAAAAAAAACAATTGTTTATACATGTTCCTTGGTGTTTGTTTGCACCATATGCATTAGATCAGACACTTTAAGCTAATATATGCATGTAATATGTATGTAATATGTATGTAATATGTTTATGTATAGCATATTTAATGGCTAATTATTAATTTTTACAATTACTGAGATTAAAGTATAAAAGTATTAAACCCCATTGAAAAATTGTCAAGACAACATTTTGTAAAATCTTTCAATGTCTCAGAAGTTTTGTATTAAACTGTAATTGATTTTAATGTCTAAGAAACTAAATCTGAGTCTCTGGAATCCACTATTGGATTTGTAAGACCTTGTATAATGTAAATTTAAAGACCCATGAATAAATGTTACCCCGGTTTCTGTATTTCTCTTCCACACCTGAGACACTACACTTTCCCAAGCTCTAAAATTCGAAAATATCAAAACTCTGAAACTATAACGAAAAATATAATTTTTTCCATGTTTTTATTGATGAACAAAAAGGACAACAGCTTTTCGTAACAAGTACACTAATATATTTTATTTAAGAATGAGATCAGTGGATTTATACAATCCCATGCTTGACAATGGTTAAAAAAATGTTATTTTTAAAGAAAAAAACTTGAAAAATACTCTCGTTACCTGACTTTCTGTCCTAGTAATATATTCTCCTCTATTGTCATATTCATGATAGGATCTCTAATAACAATTTTTTATTTTTTTATTTTACAGTTCAAATGGTTTGTTCAGTAATTACATAATACACCAAATACTTCCAATGTTTAGCAATTTGAAATATAACTAAGCCCCCTGAGCCGGCGATTTAAAAAATTCAAGAAAATACGACTCGGGTCTAAGCTGTTGTTGAGCCTTATTTAAGGCTCGAGCTTTCGAATTTAAGTTGCATCTATTTTTCAACAGAATTTAGTTCATAAAACCGGTTTAATGTTGTATTTGGCGTAAAAAATGTTTAATTCTTGACAAAATTTGTTTTTTATAAAAAAATATTGACTAGGCAAAAAACATGCTCTTGCGTTACCTAGGCAAAATGTTACCCTAGGCAAAATGTTACTAGGCAAACTTGAACTAGGCAAAAAGTTACCTAGGCAAAATGTTACCTAGGCAAAAGTGAACTAGGCAAAATGTGACTAGGCAAAATGTGACTAGGCAAAATGTGACTAGGCAAATTGTGACTAGGCAAAATGTAGCTGAGCCATATTCATCAGGATACCCTTTACCCCTATATCTGATCACAATGTCGAACATAATGTCGGTTTTGTAACTTGAAATCCACAATATTCTTCATTGTTTATGCTTCGTAAAATCGAAAAACCAAAAGCATTTCGAATGTTCGAATATTTTGCTCAAAATTATGAACAGAGGTAACTTTACACTTTATGGAAAGCTTTTTTTGATAAAAAAATATTGTCACTCGAAAGTTGAAATACGATTTGTAAGTCGTCTCTAAATGTCATTATTAATGGAACACTCTAAATATTCTCATATTTTTTTTATATAATATGTAATATATATATTTTCTTACCGGTGCGTAGAACTTTGTTCGTTGAACAGGTTTGCTGTTTATTTTCGGAGATTTTTTAGGTTTTTCATTGGACGATACCAAGGTTTCTAATCCAAGGGATTTTTTCCGCTCTCTCTCTCTATAAGAAAAGTATGATAAAGGTACGCCTGGGAAAGGGGGGGGGTGCACACTGCACCAGCTTTGCCTTATTTTCACCAATGACGTTTCAAAATGGATTTGGGACAGAAAGCTATTTTATAATGTTGTTTTCCCCTTTGGTCTTTCAGCAAAATGTCTTTGCTTTTAAAAACTAAATCCTTGGTAAATGAACACGTCATAGTTTAATTTTAATAACAGATAGGACAATAAATGTGGTCTTTTAAAGATTTGTATGAAACTCGTTCACAATAACCCTGAGGCAGAAGCCCAAGACAGAGAGAGACTGTTGTACGCCGACTGCGCAAAGCTCCTCCGGGCTTCTACCTCAGGGTTAATCTGAACGAGTTTCATCCAAATCCTTAAAAGATGACATCTAGTGTCCTATCTATCATTCCAATAAATCTATGGCACATGTAAACTTACCACGACATACACTATACGTGACAGTTGGTGAATAGTTTTGAATGTCTTCTTTGATATACTGTATTAGAAATGAAAGACTTTTTTTCAGTTTATTTACTCAAATATATTTTACTTAGAAATCAATTTTACTATAATATGGATGCCATAAATTATTTATTATTATTCTCTTTGGTAACAAACAACTTGACATATTATGGAAGAAACTATTCACCAACTGTCATGTTTCGTGGGACACCCTGTTACATACGTTTAAAGGCAGTTTCTTTAAACTGATATTTTACATTAGCTATTTCATCTTTTAATATTTTTAAAAATGATTTTCTAATCTGACTTCAGCATGGCATAATAGTATAATATGTAAAAAAATGGGAATAAGATGACATCTTTTATATCTGTTTTGGACATATGTAAATTCTCCAACATTTAATGGTTCAATAATTTTTTTTGAAAATTTTGAATTTTTGTTTTGATTTAAATATTTCTTTCTTATAGTTTTTAAATACACCACACCGGTGTGCGGTGGGCTTAATTCCAATATTGATGATGCCAACTGCGCATGCTCACTGTACTGCAAACTTGTTTACCGAAGATGTTTGTCAACAAGAGCCGGTTTCATCCCAGCTTCTAAGCAAATTCTAAAGAAAACAATTAATGGGGGAAAATCTGCAAAAACATTTTACATATTACGCGTGTCAGCAAATTTTGATGTATGATTCTGCTAAGGTGAATTTGATGCCGGTGCTCAAGCAGATTTTGTTAGATGAAAATTTTAAATTTTACATAATTGTGAAATCTATTTATTTATTTAAGAAAAGGTCCAACTTCTAATATTATTATTTGAATAAAGTGAACACATCCTTTAAAGTATATTGTATACATGTACTACAGCTGTTAATAACAGCATCAATCCTTGCCTTGACATATGCAGGGCAACATTTCTTAAACTCTTAAATATATTAAATATTTTTATAGAATATCATTGTAACTCCAAGGTTATATGAAAATCTGTCTGAGTCCGAGGGGGTTTCGCAAATAAATCATTAAATGTTTTTGGCACTTCAAAATCCTTTTGTAAAAAAATAAAAGATAAAAATAAATTCAAAAATATTGTAAAGACTTTTTAACACTCTGTAAAAAAATAAGTTAGCGACGAAAGCTTTTTTGTTAAAAAAGCCTTACAAAAATGGAACCCATATAAAAAACTGTAGAATAAGAGGACAAGATTCATGCAATCTTGTGTATTTGATGTTGTTATAAAAAGCATATAAATTTACCAGTTATAGCTGCAAAATCAACTTAATTGTTAAAATGGGTCTGTCTACACTTCACAATTGTTGTGCTCATTACAAATCATAAGCGTCGTCTTACCAATCCACTCCCAATCCTTTATTGTTTTCCCTATAAACTACATACATCTTTTACTTTTGTATCATTGTGAAAGAAATCCACAGTATTTCATAGACCCTCATTAGTCTACACAAACTTAAATCATTATTAAAATGTCCAGACTAAATGTACCTAGATAATGGTTGGAAAAGATTGCCATCCATCATTCCCATCTGGAAAAGTAAAATACAATTTTAAAAATGCAAATAGCTAAAAATAAAAATTTGAAAGTTTTAATTAAATCTTTATTAATTTCCACCTGTGAACTATAAGGCCGGATTGGATGAGAATCTACTTCCATTAAATAACTGGAGAGGTCATCTTCAGGAATCCTCTTTACAAGATCAAGAGCTTCAGTCCTAGAGTTTTCATTAATTGCTGGATTCTCAGTCTCTGACATAAGTGAAGATATTTCATGGTGAGAAATATAGAAGTCCGGATATCCAATCGTCTGCTCGCTATCGATATAATATTCTTCTTTTTTTAGAGACTCATAACCTTTATCAAGTCTTGTTGATGTTTCCCTATTGTGCCAATTTTTATACGATTTGCTTGTTTCTGAGATAACTTTGAAAGAAGTACTTCCCGTGTTTTGGTTTAGTTGTTTTGCTTTAGTTTGCCAACTCTCTGGGTGAAATAGGTTTTCTTCGCTTAACTGGTTTGTATTATCAGAAGACCGGATAATGTTCTCAAATAACTGGTTTGTATTCTCAGATGACCGGATTCTGTTCTCAAATAACTGGTTTGTATTATCAGATGAACGGTTTGTATTCCTAGATGACCTAATTACGTTCTCAAATGACTGGCTTGAATTCTCAGATGACCGTCTTGTCTTTGCAATTAACTGGTTTGTATTCTGGGATGACCGGTTTTTAGTCATAGATGACCGGCTTGTGTTTGCAAATAACCAGGTTGTTTTCTCAGATGATTGGTTTGTTTTCTCAGGTGGCTGGCTTGCATTCTCAGATGACCGGTTTGTGTTTGAAAAAAAATGGTGCGTTTTCTCAGATGACTGGTTCGTGTTATGAGAAAACTGGGTTGTGTCTGAATGATTGATGCCAATGCCTGTAGTTGTTTCAAAAGCTTTTTCAATCACTGGAGATACATTCCTTGGAACCTGAGGAAGTTTTTGTTGTTCCAGTTTAGACCTGTATTGCGGGTTTGCTTTTGGCGATGTTACTGTAGAATGTGGTGATGCTGCTGTCTGATGATCAGAAACAACAATGGATTTAGTTATGTCAGAGCTTGTTGATACAGGGGGGAGAGAAGTATGGTCTTCATGCTTCTAAAAAATTACATCGTATTGAGATTGTCAAAATAATTAGAAGTGACCACTGACCCTCCCTGTAAAAGTTAAAAGCCCGATTCACAAAGAATTCTTTAAACCTTTGTTTGGTGTTGATATATATATATATAGTAAATATCCTAGATCAGAAAGTTTCGAATCTTTCAATTGTGGGTCATCTATCATAAGTAATTTGAAAGTACGTTTGGTGCATTTAAAAACATTTACATACTGCAAAATCTTCAATGTTTATAATTTTTTTCATATTGTACATATAAAAGCCATGCATTTAGGTACCTTTGTATATCATACAAAAATGTTAATACAATTTACAAAAAAACATTTGTACAATGTACAAATACATTTGCACAATATACTTAATATATTTTTACATTGCACAAATACATTTGTGTAATGTATAAATACATTTGCAAAGCATACTAACTATATTTGTACAATGTACAAATACATTTGCACGATATACTTTATATATTTGTACAATGTACCGATACATTTGTACAGCATACTAAATATATTTGTACAATGAACAAAATACATTTGTACTGGTACAATGTGCAAAATACAGTAGTATAATGTGTAAAATACAGTTGTACACAATACATTTGTACACTGTACAAAATACATTTGCACAATGTTCAAAATACATTTGTACAATGTAAAAAATACATTTGTACAACGTGCAAAATACATTTGTACAATGTACAAAATACATATGTACAATGTACAAAATACATTTGTACAATGTACAAAATATATTCTAGGGGGGGGTATTTACCCCCAGGATTCTAGGGGGGGGTATTTACCCCCGGGATTCTAGGGGTGGGTATTTACCCCCAGGATTCTAGGGGGGGGTAAATAACCCCAATAACCCCCCTTATATCCGCCACTGTAAATGCTTAAAACACTTTTATAACCTGTACCCCAGTCTTGTTTATAAAAATGACCTGAGCAACGAAGGAAAGCTTAAAGATTATAAATATTAACCTCAACAACGAAAAAAAGCTTGAATTATGAAAAATGACCTGAACAACGAAAAAAGCTTGGATTATGAAAAATGACCTAAACGCCGAAAAAAGCTTAGATTAGAAAAAACGACCTGAACGCCGAAAGAAAGCTCTGCAGCTGTAGCAGCAGAAAGCTCCGTAGTGAAGATGATCAGCAGCAGGAGCTCCGCAAATTCCACAGGAACTTCTAAAATATAAGATCAGAGCTAAAAATGACCTCCATTCAAAAAATTTAGTTTTGACAAGTAGAGAAGGACTGCCAGGACTGAAGCCACTAAACCATTTTTTCATTAGGACCGTAATTTTATCTTTATGAAAAAAATCCTCGTCACATTTTTAGGATTAGATTTCGGCCTTCTGTGGTGCCTCAAGGGTAGAGCACTGCAGAAAATGGCAGACTAAGGGGCTCACGTCAAACTAAAGTAAATTGCACTTAAAGGGAGAGTTCGCGAAAAATGAAAAAATAGGCTTACGGCGAAAAATAATCACTTTTGATCGCTACTAATCTTACTTCTATCTGTTGCGTGAGAAAATTGTTAAAAACTACTTAAACTGAAGAACGTAGCGTCCATACAAATACAGAAAATTGCAAGATACCACTCGTATCGTAAAATAATCAATTAAAGTTCAAACAAATCATTCAGATATTACAACCTTAGGACATCGATTATTTTTCGACGCATTCGTATATATATAGTTAATATTTCATAATATTTGTTATTTGTTTTATATACAATGCACTTAAAACGACTTTTATTCTCTAGGTGTCTCTGCCACGTGTAATTATTCAAAGCATTGATCGGGCAGAGACATCTGGCGGCCAACTATTTCGGCGTTTAAAGTGCATTGTATACAAAACGAATAAAAAATATTATGAAATATTAACTTTATACGAATACGAGGTTGTAATATCTGAATGATTTGTTTAAAATAAAATTGATTATTTTACTATCCAAATTCCATTAAATTTCACCTCAGCTCATTCTGATTTTTATTTTTCTTCTGTACACTTGATTTTTCACTTTTATGATCGGCATCATTTTGCTCATCATGATCATCATGATCAGTAGCGTCACCATTAGATCCACTCTCATCAATCCCGTCGTTGGGATCAATTTCATCGGCAGTGTGATCTATCAAATCATTTTTATAGTTTATTTGATCATGTGGATCGATTAAATAACTTGATTCGTTTCTGCTCACATTTATTTCAACAGTATTACTTTGATCCTCTTTCTTGAGACTTTTTTTCCGTACCATAGAACCAGGAGGCCCAGCACTGGACATATTATCTGAAAAAAAATGTTTCACATTCTTTTTGTCATAACAAGTATCTTCATTTTGTTTGAAACAGTATGGTTACACAATTACTTATAAGTAACTTTTAAATTATACTGAAAAATAATTCTTTAATATAAATTTTTAATCCCGTCTCCAAATTTTGTCAGAAATCTCAATATTTTAATTTAATTTTGTTTTTTTTCTTATTCTATATATTTATTATTTGTAGAAGTTATCTCCCATTTGTTGGTTTGGATTTCCGATCATAACTCATGCACCCCAGGACCGACTTGCTTTAATTTTTTATT
Source organism: Eurytemora carolleeae (assembly GCF_000591075.1). Classification (NCBI taxonomy): domain Eukaryota; kingdom Metazoa; phylum Arthropoda; class Copepoda; order Calanoida; family Temoridae; genus Eurytemora; species Eurytemora carolleeae. The sequence goes on along the minus strand of NW_019396831.1, from coordinate 29,065 downwards.
GAGGAACTCGGTAGAACCATGGGAATGTTGTAAGTGCAGAGTGGGTCGATTTTTCTAGGGTAAACTCCATGCAAAGTTGGGTTCCTTAGTTTGTATAACATCTGAGACTCAATGAACTGCATATATTCCACGATTTATGAAATATATAAAATAAAAGAAACTGCCACATTTTTGTCATAGAATAGAGTGGTAGGAACATTTAAAATTTGGTGATGTTTTGTTATACAAAAGGAGTTGAGTCTTTGCCACTCTTGCCAGAAACAAAGATTTGCTAATCCCTTTATTTTACAATCTGATGGTGCAAACCTTTTATATTTTAAACTTTAGTTATTTGATTCAACAGAATTTAAAGCTTGAAATATCTTAGGTCTAAAAATCTCAGTTGGTTAGCAAGAATATAGGGATTAGAAAATCACAGTTTTGTGGCAAAGACTCAAATCCTTCTTATCGATTTTTCTCTGAATACTGTCAAGTTTCAAATTTCAATTCACCCACGGAAGATAATATAAGATTTCTCTAAAAATATAAAAAGAAACAGTCCCTTTAAAATAGAAAGAGAAACAGTCCCTTTAAAATAGAATAAGAAAATCATGTTTGCAGCTTCTAAACACCTCTTAAATGCCTAGTGTTGGGCTTTCTTAGTCTTTCCTTTTGACATGTGTCTATCTGTCTATCTACCTATCTATCTACTTATCTATCTATCTATCTATCTACTTATCTATCTATCTATCTATCTAATTATCTATCTATCTATCTATCTATCTAGTGTAAAAAACTGAGTGGGCTAATGATGTGTTTGGGTGAATTGAAAGTGACATGATTGTTAAATACTTTTTGGACAAATATTTAGAACAAAATTGCATACTTTGAAGTAGTTTTATATTTTTATAAATTTTAAAGAAGTTGTTGAATATTTTTAATCTATATGATTAAGATCTTGGCTTATATTTATATCTATGTGAGCTATAGCTGGCCAAACCCCGTTAGGACATTTGGAGGAAAATGTACGCTAGATTCTAACATGTGTATTTAGCTTAATCAACTACACTGATCATTGTTGTTATTAGGGGCACAGTACGTGGAAAAGGGGTATGAAAATAAACCAAAATTTCGTGGGGGTGATTCATGGTCTATTTGGGTTTTAGAAATATAGTGCTTCCCAAAATAAAATGGTAAGCATTGAAAAATCATTTACATTTTCATATCATTTTGGATATTTTGAAAAGTTGTCAATGCTTACCATTTTATTTTGGGGAGTACTGTATGTTTATGAGAAGTTGTCTTCATTCACCATTTTAGCATGTATGATTAAGGTGAAGAAAAAGTTACAATTCTTTTTATAACCCAAATAGACCTAGAAATAGACCATGAAATTTTGGTTTATTTTCATCTCCCTTTTCCAAGCACTGCACCTAATAACAACAATGATCAGTGTAGTTGATTAAGCTAAATACACATGTTAGAATCTATAGTACATTTTCCTCCAAATGTCCTGACTGGGGCCTAACACCTGGACCAAATGGGCTGAAATATTTTGAGAGAACCCTTGAGTACCATGGGGGTAACATAGGCTAAACAAATTAAATTTTTTTCAAATGTCAATTTATCTTATCTTTATGTCCATTTGAAAAAATGTTGAGCGTCTTTGGCCCATTGAATAGTTTTTGTTTTTAACGTTTGTTTAAAGAACTGTCGATGTAATTTCAAGTGACCTTCTTTTTTTGGAATGGCATGTCCATTGTCCATTGTCCATTGTCCGTTGTCCTTTGTCCATTGTCCGTTGCACAACTGAACCCTTCAAACATTGTCTAGAAAATAAGATATTACTTTTTTCTGAAAATTTTTTAATGAACATTTATTCTGTGACTAAGGTCTCATTGTAATGCATAAAGAGGTACAGGGTGTCCCACATCGTATTAGATCGTGTATAGTTAAAAATTGTGATTTTAGGACTAACCAAAAAATTTAAAAACAATGAATCATTTTCTTGCAGAAAATACTAGGTTTTTCGAGTATTATGTGTGCATATTTTGGCGTTAAAGCTTGATGATAATCTAATATGATATGGGACACTCTGTATATTAGTGCCATTGTAAATCGAACATACCATTCGTTTTATTGAGATCCACTTGAAATTATGTATACAGCCACATTAGAGTACTTTTTCTTAAACAATGATAAGCTGCAAAAAACCCGGTCATTTGATAATGTCTAATACACGGCTTTGCATTTTATTTGCCAAAATTACATAACACTAAATATGATAATACTTTAGAACAACATTGCAACATGGGTCCACTAATTGGTATCAAGGTTAAAAGAAAAGAACATTTACGGGCATTGAAACAAGGTAATAATGCAAGAAAAGTTATTTCAGAGGTGCACGCATATTTTGTACTGCAGTGTACTGTCTGTGGGCGGTAATGTAAACACAAGACGGATGTCGAAGCCTGGCATGGAATCCATCTTTCACATAAAAATCAATGAAATATTCTGGTCATATGAAACTATTATGTAAATTATCAAAATTTAATGCTTTTAACCTCCTCGGATACTAAACGAACACTGATGCATCTATTTTTGTTTACAAATTCCGCCCAGAGAGAACTGGTTTTAATATGTACGCAGAGTATACGCGACCGCAATTAACTTTCCTTGCATTACAACCTTGATTGAAATACACGTTCGTGTCAATGTAAACTTTGCGCTTTATTTACAAAAATTACAAAACATTAAATTTGATAATCCTTTATAACAATATTGCAATTAAATTCAAAAGAAATTTAAATATTTAGTTTGTCATTCAAAAAAATCTTTCTTGCGACACTGTAAAGTCCATTCAGACTTTTAATTAATTCAAAATTTTATATCAGTCCTGGATTAAAGTGTTCTTGTTTGTGACAACATAACAATAGCGTCCGCTCCAACTGCTCTGACTACACTGGCATGTTTCTTATCATTTATTACTAAGCATAAAAAACTCTCTCTAACTCTTCACTCCGTAGAGTCATCTTTTATTTAGTGTCCCGAGACCAAATGTAATGATACCGAGAAATAGTTAAACTTCAGAGGTTCAACTTAGTCTATGTAGTTCAACTACTTATCGAAATTAATTAAATTTTGTCCTCAAATTGACACGCAGCCTTTAATTTTAAAAACTATCGTTTGTTTTATATCGACAGTGTGGATGCGTAGAATCCCTCTATCATCAAATCATGCTTATTAGAGACTTGGGAACCCAGCGTTGCCCAAGGTACTTATAGTTACTTCCGCCGTTTACCCGCACTTGGTCTTAAATTATGATTTTACCTAGTTTTCCCTTTAAAACTAAGAATCTGCAGAAACCAAGCTAGGAACATTCCCGTGGTTCTCTTGAAAATCAAAATTTGAGGCAAATCAGTCCGGGGTTTCATGAGTTATGATCGGAAATTCAAACAGAGATTACAACTTTATAAAAAGAGCTAAACCAAAATGCTAGATGAACCTGTATTATCCCTTAAAGATATACCAAAACTCTTAATTTGAAAATTATCAGATGTTACTTAGATAAGATGAATCAAAATGCTAGATATTTAAAGGGACTGTGCTAGGCGTAATGTTTGGTGAAAGTCTGTAAAAAATAATAATGCCCGATTCACAACGGTAATCTTAAAAGCTTGATCACGTATAATTATATTTTAATGTCAATAATTTTTAAATTTTATTATTTTAAATTTTAGCTTCACTACCAAAGTGACTAACTGCCGTGAAACCTAAAAAATACAATATCTTCACACTATTAATCAGATCAAGGTTTCCAGGGTACCGTTGTAAATTGAACATGAAGGGTCACTTGAAATTACGCTAACAGTCCCTTTAATCCTGTAAAGTTAAGGATTCCAACCGTTCTTTTTAAAATTAGTTCAAATTAGTTGAGCGAGACACATTGTTATATAATCATCCCGTGGGACAATTAAGTAATTTAACATCCCGCAAACTGAACAGGGGTAAGGGTGGAAACAATGATTCAGCAAATTTTGAATTTTCTAGTTTTTTTTAAATTTTCTTGCACTAATTATAGACGTAAACGTAATTTCAAGTGACCCTTCAATCTTCATTGATATCGTTAAAGTGGCATGTCTGATTCAGGACAGTACCCTTGAAAGCTTTGTCTGATCAGGTATGAACTAATATTACTTATGTCTTGAAAGTAAAAACTGATTTACTTCATTTGTTTTTTTCCCTAAAAAGTGACTTGCGCATTTCTTGCTTCAAGAACAATAGAGTAATTATTAGAATTATACACTTGTCAAGGTTCCACATGATAATAAAGTTTTCAAAGGTTGTAAATCGGACATGTCCCTCTTTTTTAAATGGAGGCCTACTCCCTTTAAGCCGCCATGCATAATAGTGAAAAAACTTCCCTGTTTCCTTTCATTTTCATGATCGCAGCCATTTTCCTTTGATTACATTACAGGGTGTCTCCCGAAACATAACAATAGTAAAGCGAATTGAAGCTCGTCTTTGAGCTTTGAAATAACTTGCGGCATTGATTCGCTGGCCTTATTTTAACGATACAATTCAAAAGTTTATTATCACAAAATACCACTAGTCTTAGCATTTTCAAAATGTGGTCTGCCTTTTTTTTGCGCTTTCAATATTACCGGAGATACGAAGAATTTCGTTCAGATTTCTACAATTTTTGTTTTATTTAAGAAAATTGAAATCTGAGCGAAAATCTGAATATCTCCGGTAATATTAACACTGCAAACAGTGCAGACCAACCTTTGGAAATGCCAGGACTTAATAAATTTTGTGATCATAAGATGACGACTAAGTATCACAAATAAATTAAAAGTTAAAAGACGACTTTACTTTAAGTCGTTTTGCTATTGCCATGTTTCGTGAGACACACTGTACATCTTCGCTAATAAATTATAAAAATTGTAAAGATTATTCTTTTGTAAATAAAGAATAAAACGATTGTTTGTTTTCAAACATTCATTTCTTTTTTACTAACCAAGGAAAACGGGGTTGGGGTTTATAATCTTAAATCGAAAATTTTCTTGATATAAAAACCAAGAAAACGCGTTAATGCAGAATATTAAAATTATTATAAAAAACTTATCAAAACAATTGGTTGAACCTTAATCTTAAATAATCAAATACAAGAAAAAGCCATTTTTTCCTTATCCTTTTAAAATAAATTTACTTATGAATCAAGACTGAATTTTAAAGATATGTAACTGATTTCCTTTAAAATAGAACTGCGTCGTTTGTATGAAAATATAAAAGAAATGTTTGACTCAAATCTGATTATTGTAGAAGCGACTAGGACTGGGACATGTTCCGTAGTAAAAAATAACTTACATAAATGTTAATTGAAAAATAACTAACGAAGAAGTTCCTTAACTTTATGGCAAACTGACTCTAAATACATTTTTTTTATAATTTAATAAACCGTGACGGATTTATAACTGTATTGACATGTCCAGCCCTAGTGCATACCTGTGAATACAATATAATGCCCAGCCCTAGTGCATACATGTGAATAAGATAAGATAAAGATAAGATAAGATAAAGTTTATTGCTAAAATACATGTATCTGTATTGAGAATAAAATATAATGCCCAGCCCTAGTGCCAATCTGTAAATACAATATAATGCTAAGCCCGAGTGCCAATCTGTAAATACAATTTAATGCCCAGCCCTAGTGTCAATCTGTAAATACAATATAATGCTTAGCCCTAGTGGTAATCTGTACATACAATATAATGTTCAGCCCTTATGGTAATATGTACATACAATATAATGCCCACCTCTAGTGCCAATCTGTAAATGTAATATAATGCTCAGCCCGTATGGAAATCTGTACATACAATACAATGCCCAGCCCTAGTGCAAACCTGAAAATACAATACATAATAGTTCAACGTTTCAAAACTATTTATTATACTACTGGTTGTCTCAGTGTCTGACATTTTTAATATTTATTTATTAAATTATTTATTTAACTGTTATTTATTTAAGGATTTTTAAGATCCCCAATCATATTCCGATGATATATTTGGGATATAAGAATGCAAACAAGAAAATCGGCTCGATTTCTTCCAGTATTATATGTCCACCCTGTAAAGATTTAAAGAAGATTGCATGTCTGCTTGTCTGTCTGTTTGTTTAGTTAGATTTATTTTCATAAAGAGAATGTCTAGCGAGGGGGGAGGGGGGGAGTAAAGTTTTTAAAAAGGTTGAAAGTAGAAAATTTGCTTTCTAGAACATATCACGTGACACTGTAGTTAAATACTTATTTTCCATTTTGAACAGTTTTTTTTGTTCCTCTTTGATACCGAAATTAATTTTTTTTTTAAAGAGGGGGCATGTTCGATTCTCAACCTTTAAATCTTTTTATGATCAACAAAAACCTGATAAAGTTTTTTTTTCTAGCTTACAAAGCGTAAAATGTTGACAATTTTACTCCATTATTTCAACAGCAAGAAACCCGCAAGTCACGCTATAAAGAAACCACAATTATAAAGAATCAATTTAAAAACGAAAATGATAAAGAGAAACCTGCAAAAATAGAGTTATTAATCGTTATTAAAAACGATCGTTAAACGATCGTTTTTTATAACGTTTTTCAATTGTTTTCAAAAACGATCGTTTCGTTTTCGCAAAAATCTATCGTTTTTAAAACGACCAACTCGTTTTGAACTTTTAGAAAACGAATAACGATCGTTTTTGAATCCGATCGTTTTATAAAAACGATTTGCGACAGTTTTTTATACGATTGTTTTTGAAAAAAAGATCGCTTTTTAAATGACGATCGTTATTGACTATTTTGTTAAAGATCGTTAACGAAGGGTTGTCATTAACGATCGTTAAAGAAATGACAAAATTTATAAAAATGGTCTTTTTGGAAAAACGATCGTTTTTGAAAAAATTACATGCAATGTCGTCTTACATGAAGTTAAACAGTTGCGGGGAGCTAAAACTTTTTGATATATTCTTAAAACTCAATGATAAGTTCAGATGCCCTTCAGGTCAGTTTCCTCTCTTCGTAAACGATCGTTAACGAAGGGTTGTCGTTAACTATCGTTAACATAACGGCGAGTTTTATTAAAAAAATCATTTTTCAAAACGCGTTTTAAAAACAAACATTTTTAAAAAACAAACTTTTTATAAAACTATCGTTTTTAAATACCATTGTTTCGTTTTCGATTTTTTGTCGTTTATTTCATAACGAAACGATCATTTAAAAAAAAAATGAAAACAAACGTTAACATCCCTTTGCATAGATGGAGGGTCACTTTAAAATACGTATACAGTCCCTTTAAAAACAATGTTTAAATGGATGCTGGATTAAAATCACAGCTTTATCTGAAACTTTTGATATTTTTGAAATATTTAAATTAAAATGATGTTTTGTTTTTCTGACTCATTATGCACCCTGTTACTATGCGCACTTTGCAACCAGCTTCTGTCTAGTTAGAGCTGGGGAATATAAAAACTTTTTAATAAGTTTTTTTTTTAAACAAAGGGACTCTAGGCGTAATTTCAAGTAACTCTCTATTAAAAGAATGGTATGTCCGATTCACAACGGTATTCTTTGAAGCTTTGCTTTATCAAGAATGCATGACAAATCCATAATCTTTTATTTGAAAATTGATTATTGTAGTTTTGCTATAATTGACTTTCGCCTTACTGGTTTAAAACTGTCAGAATTTAATATTTTTCTTGCACAGTATTGAACAGTATGTACAGTATTGAACAGATGAAGGGGTTAAACGGTAACATTGTGCGTTAGACAAACAAATTAACGAAATTATCCATTTAGTTATTTTAATTAACGTTTTTTCGTTTTAATCCATTTATTAGCGAAATTTTTCATCAATATTTATAAAGTTTTTTTTTAAAGAAAAGTTGGCCCAGTCCTACCGCATCTAATTCAGAATGACGGTGTGAAAAGACAGGAAGGAGTCTAGAGAAGCAAAACTAATTGCGGATTTTTTAAAACTCTGATTACAGATTTCAATGGAATAGCTCATTTTAGTTCTGCAGACATACAAGTAGAACCAACATAATAAGAGAATACGAGATCCGGATTCCTGTGAAAACTTGCATTAATTTTCAAAACTTGGTCGATTTTAATGTTTTAAAGTTTTACACAACTAACTAACTAACTAACGTTTCAATTTTGGAAACCTTTACATTAACATTTTAAACCATGAAGCACTTTTTTAGCTTCAGTTTTTTAGAAATAATTGGCAAAATGTTCATAGATTTTTGCACTAATGCTTGCTACTTTTGGTTTAAAATGTATTTAATGTCTATAAAGGCTACAAAAAAGTATACGTGAGTTAGTAGGGTTAAACTAAAAGCCAAGGTGTTGCGACTCTAGAAAGCTGACCTGGTCTTCAGAATCGGTGCATGAATTGGTGCAGGGTGTCCAAAATACACATTAAGTGACAAATTCGAAATAGTTTTTTTTTAAATTTAGATGAGCATTCGATAGAAAAGATCTGCAGAGCGTTTCGTCTGCTCGAGTTTAGAATTTGTTTGTTTATGTTTAGATTGCATACTGTTAGTAGTAAAATGAGAAAGTTCCTGCATACAAACAAACACATGCATACAAACAAACAAATTATAGAAATATTACAGACACACAGCTTCTCACAGAAAAATGAAACAACAGTTTACCGTCTACATAAAATATAACATCGTTGACGAAACTTATAGTTTCAAAATCATTTATTCCAATGCTAATTCTTAACAATTCAATTTCAAAACCGTCGCTAAATAAATTATTATGTTTATTGGGACACCCTGTATTTTTTTAAACAAATTCTGTTCTGTAAAATACAATTATAAGTATGTTCCTAGACTAGCTTAATTTTACTCCTTTTAAATCATAAAACGTGCTGGGTCGACTCTACACACAGGTAGTCCAGACTGGACGTACGACTGGATGTATGAACAGTACATGTTGTACCGGCTTGGATCATGCAACTTTTAGAGTGGGGTTCGTGTTTTAAATCCGCATAATTTCTGCCCCGTGGATCCCGATCCGCAAAAAAATGTGAATCCATGGCTTAAAATTCCAGGGGCAAAAGATTAACTAAAAGCTGAAGAAAACATGTTCTCTTCTCATATTTGTGGTTTGGACGATGTCACAATACTGAGAGATCAGTAAAACTTCTGTGATCTTTAAAGGAGGAGTGTTCGCGAAGAATGAATGGGGGTATAGGCGATAAAAAAGCGCTTTTGATCACTACTAATCTTACTTCTATCTGTTGCCTCTATAAGGAGAAAATTGTTAAAAACGACTAATACCGAAGAACGTAGTGTCCATACAAATTCAGAAAGATGCAGCATTCAACTCGGATCGTAAACAAATCAAGTTGATTACAAACAAATCATTCAGATATTACAAACAGTAGTCATCGATTATTTTTCGTAAATATTTGATATTTCATAATATTTTGTATTTTTCATGATCTGAGAGTTACTTTTGAAAACATTTATTCCTGTTTAGTGGATTTTCGATAATGAAGACAACATTTTGATATTTTCCAGGAATGTTCGAAAATCCAGCGCCAGAGAAAATTATTTAAACAAAACAAAACCAAAAATATTATGAAATATTAACTATATACGAATGCGTCGAAAAACATTCGATGACTATACCCCTTTTCATTTTTCGCGAACACTCTCTTTAACTAGTCAATCAAGTTTAAGCAAACAATAAGCAAAAAATAATTAGGAATAAAAACATAAATACTAATTGATCCTAATAATATTGATTAGTTTTATGAAATTCCGAAAATATTCAACATTAACATGCGCAAATACAGTTTCAAGTGTGCTGTTGCAAACCCACAAGCTCAACTGCACATGACCTTTTCAAGGTGGCGGATAAAAAATATGAAAAATGGCGGGTAACGCTTTACAATGCTCCGACCATTACAGTGCAGAAACCCGGGCATACACACACAATTCATAAGATCCGTGTGACACAATGCTTTTAGATATTGAATATGCATATTGTATATTACTTATTGATCACTAAAATTCAAGAAGTACCGCGCCCACTGTCTGGTCCTGTTTTTCTTTAACTTTGTGCCTTTTCATCTATACTTACATTATTAAAGGGACTTATGATATATTTAAAGCGATCCTTTATTCGAAAAGTCATTTTTCCTATTCACATCTGTTACATTTAAATCTTAGTCTCAGCTTAACCTCTCCAACCCCCCCCCCCCCTCCACCTCAAAACCCCAGCAACTCCTCTACTTATACTTATACTCCGTCACCCGGCGGAAAATTGTTAAATAATAAACAATGATAATCAATATGATGATATAACAATCAGATAATATTTGTTTTATTTAAAGGATTTATGATATTAGTTCAGTTAAGGAGCTTAAGAGGTAATTAAGGGATTATTAATATTTATGTATTTAGATACTTTCAACAATTTGTGACAAATATTTAATTTTAAATAATACATTTTATCATCATTATTTCTTTTCTTTCATATATCTGAACTCTTTCTTCTTTTAAGGGTCTGTAAACAAAATTAAAAGCAGTGCTTAGGATCCGGATCCGTTGGATCTGCAAGATTTTGGCTTCCTGGATCCAGATCCGCAAAAATATGCGGATCCATGGATCCGGATCCTAGGGGTAAAATATCAACCAAAAACTGCAAAAAACACTTTTTTGCTCCTAAAACCCAAATCTGAACTTTTGAAAAAATGAGAGATTAAATTTCCTCAATTCTGAATGGTTTATCAAGTTTTAGGATAAAAATAAGCGAAAAAAATAAAACGAAAAATTAAAAAATTATTTTTTGTTAAAAAAATTCAGTAAATCTTAAAGAATTGACTTGGATCAGGATCCATTTTTTCCAGTGCGGATCCAGGATCCGGATCTGCATCAAAATTAAATGGATCCTAAGCACTGGAAAAGAGAATGAAATATCCATGATTTTTCTTTAAAAAATTAGTCAATGATAAAATAACTTTTGCAGATTTCTTGCTTTACTTAGACATGGTCTTAAACTGAAACCTGGTCTTTAAATTTAGTTTACCATATTTATTTCAAATAAAAGGATATAATGATGCAAATGAGATAAATGGCTAAACAACGTTGAAAAACGCTCAGGAAATTTTGTTATTAGAATTAAATTATCATTTTAATAAAAAAAGCTTGTTTATGCAACGTGATTGTATATGTAATGTATGATATATAATTCAAAATTCGTCCCAAACTTGACAAAAACAGTTAGAGCCAATGTTACCAATGTTACTCGTTACAGGGGCAAATTCAACATTTTTTTTTATTTTAAACACTATACAGACATGCAATAACGTCGAAAATATAATTAATTGTTTTCAGTTTTTAAATAATGTAAAAAAATAACTCTTTCTGCCACCACAGAGCCCCTTCCCCCCCCCCCCTTTCAAGTTTATCATTGTAGATTCTGATTTAGCAAAAAACTAAATTAAATTAATCTGTGCTAGAAGCTAAGTGAAGGTACGAATACAACTGTAAACTGAAAATCACATTGATTTAACTGTTCGGTCTTGTCTCAGCTAGCTGTGACAAGTGGTCCCAATTTAACCCATTATAAATGTTTTTTTTAACACTTTTTTTGGATGCATTTTAGATAAAAGGTTTAGAAACACAACTTTAAATAAAAAGAGTGTTGTAATATAGAATGTGATTGAATAAAATTGAAGAAACAGAACTTGACTATAGCTCCATGGGTAGTCTAGGGTGGAAGGATTACAACTAACTGTATATAGTAGTCTGTTATAGTATGTATACCTGAAAATCACGAGAAATGCATTTTTTCAGGGATAAATCTATCCATATCCTAAACTAAACTAAGCAACAACTCTTCATAATGATGACCGTTCATTCGTTGACAACAGTCCTTTGTTAACTTGTTAACGATCTGCATTTGTAGAAAAGATTATTTTTACACCAATCATGTCGTTGACAGAAATTATCTATCATTACCATTTCCAAAAACAAATCAAATCAAATTTATAATAAAGCCTGGCTTTAGGATTTACTGTGATTCAACATAATTACTCAATTCACAATCAAACCATTTGCTTCTAGTTTAAAGTACCTTATTTAGTAAACTTCGACACATCCCTCTTAATTCTTTAAATTCTATAAAACGTATTACGTCACCAGCACTTCAGCCAATTGCAGTGCAGCATACTGGTCACGTGATTTCCGTCCGTACCACGCGACAACGATACTGCACTATAGGCTAAAATTATTGTGACGTAACATAGACTATACGGATTAAATGTAATAAAATTATCAATTATATCTATTAAAAATGCAAAATGCAAAATAAAAAATTATTATATGAGCAAACCTGAGATTCTCAGGCTCCTGTGGGATATAATCGTTTTCAGATTGGTTGCGTAATTGTTGAATATGATCTGTTTAATGCTACAACTTTTTTACAAAATCTGACATATGACCGTTTTGGTATAATTTTGACACAGTTTTATGTCAATTTCTCGAGACAGGAATATAAGATAGATGTCTTATATGTATCGATCAAAACCTGAGATTCTCAGGTTTTATCCTAAACACCCTTTCATTTATCCTGTACAGTCCCTTTAAATATTTCAAATAATAAATTTTGTTTGATTCTAAGATAAAAATTTTAGATTGCAAAGATTCATTGATTCATTCTTTACTGATTTATTTATGATTCATTTAAACATTTAGGTCATATGTGATTCATTTATTCATTATTCAATTCAGCTATTAATTATTCATTAATGATACACATATTCATAATTCACTCACTCATACATTCTGTCTCATTCCTCTTGTCTCATTTTGATCACCCTTTCCCTTAGCACAACAAAACACTCTTAATACTAGACTAATTACTGTCTTCCTTGCTATCCAATTTTCTACCTCGGCACCTTGCCTTTTACCACGCTACTGCTACTTTATAGCCACCAAAACTTCTACCTTGCTATACTTCACACCTAACTACTCCGCCACCCAAATTTCTACCTTTCTACGCCACCGCTACTCAGCCACCCAAACTACAACCTTGCTACTACGCCACCACAACTCCGCCACCCAAACTTTTACCTTGCTACTAAACCACCACTACTCTCCCATGCAAACCTCTACCTTGCTACTAGTGTGTCCACAACTCGGCCTCCCAAACTTCTACCTTGCTATTACACCACCACTACTCTGCCATCCAAACTTCTACCATGCTACTACACCACCGCTACTCTAGCTACGCCACAAAACTTTCTACCTTGCTCTGCGAAACTTTAACCTTGCTGCCACGCAACCGCTTGCCTGCCGCCAAAACTTATACCTTGCTACTACGTCACCACTTCCCTGACACCCAAACTTCTACATTTCAACCTCTCCCCTCACCTCTCTCTCACCCTGCCATCTACCCTCAACCCTGCCGTCCCCACCCATTGCCCTGCCACTGGTTTAATCTTTATATGGATGTATTAGATAATTATCATTCAAAGCAGAATTTTAATGGATAATGGGCGGAGTTACATATAAAGGAGTAGGAAGAAAAAGGGTACTGGGAGGGGAGGGGTAGGGGAGGAGGAGGGAGGGGAAGGGAAGGGAAACTGGGAAGGATAGGGGAGGTTATCAAGAGAAGATGGGAAGAGGAAGGGACTGGGAAGGTAAGGGAGTATATCCGGAGGTAAAGAAAGGAGTAGAGGTATGGAGTGGGAAGGGGGTGAGGGGTTGATGGAGTTATCCCAATTTCTTAAAAATAGAATCATAATTTTTCCTAAAAGATATTAGCCAACGGTAAGTGTGCAGTCCTCTTACTATACATTCATTGTATAGGTCATTTTGAGGCTATAAAGTCTAGCTTTCCTATCCTGTGCCCCCCCCCCTTACAACAGAAAATACACAGTTAGGGCCCAGTTTTAAAATGGGTCATGCAGTATATAATCATACATCCATTACTTGCAAGTTAAGAACACATGCTTTTAATAGAATGGTTTAACCAAAGTTAAGATTCCGATCACATTGTGGCATAATTTAAAATTTGATGTTGGGATGGTTCTTAGCCCGTCACAATGGACAAAGGAGTTGAGTATTCGACACAAACCCTGCACTGTATTTCAAGAGTCCCAAATGCAAACTTCTTCATAAGAATTTCTGACGGAAAAGCACGTTCGCCTCAGTGTGGGATGAATATGATCCAGTACCTGCCTTTCTGACCCTGATCATGTACATGCCTTCTATCCCCTGATCCTGTACTTGCCTTCCTGCCCCTGATCCTGTACATGCCTTCCTTCCCCTGATCATGTGCCTGCCTTCCTGCCCCTGATTCTGCACCTTCCTGCCCCTGATCCTGTACCTGCCTTCCTGCCCCTGATCCTGTACATGCCTTCCTTCCCCTGATCATGTGCCTGCCTTCCTGCCCCTGATTCTGCACCTTCCTGCCCCTGATCATGTACCTGCCTTCCCCTGATTCTGTACTTACCTTCCTGCCCCTGATCCTGTACATTCCTTCCTTCCTGTCCCTGATCCAGTACCTGCCTTCCTTCCCCTGATCATGTGCCTGCCTTCCTGCCCCTGATCCTGTACCTGCCTTCCTGCCCCTGATCACGTACCTGCCTTCCTGCCCCTGATCATGTACCTGCCTTCCCCTGATTCTGTACTTACCTTCCTGCCCCTGATCCTGTGCATGCCTTCCTTCCTGTCCCAGATCCAGTACCTGTCTTCCTTCCCCTGATCATGTGCCTGTCTTTCTGCCCCTGACCTTGTACATTCCTGCCCCTGATCCTGTACCTGCCTTCCTGCCCCTGATCCTGTACCTGCATTCTTTACCCTGATCCTTTACATGCCTTCCTGCCCCTGATCCTGTACATTCCTTCCTGACTGCCTGCCCCGGATCCTTTGCCTGTCTGTCTGCCTTCCTGCCTGCCCCTCACTAAAGCAAGGAAAATTTTCATAAATTAATCAACGTATAAACAGTAAACAACAGATGAGCAACAGCCTATAGTGAACACACAGATTTGAATAAAAATGCATAGTAGATACATCATACCCCTCACAACACACATTAACACCTTTGCTTAACCCATGAAACGTTCTGGGTCCACTACACACTAGGTACACCAGACCAGCCTGTACCAGGAAATACTTGTACAAGTTTAGATCAATTAATAATTAGACTAAAGTGATTCCAGTTGGGTATTAACCTAACCCCCCCCCCCCCCCCCCCCCCCACGTGATTATATATATAGGTGTTTTACTGAAATATATTCCCACGATCTGAAGTACTAATTTCTTGATATTTATTCAAGAATTTTTTATCTCTGACTTTCCTCAAATAAGTCCACCTCAAACTAACTGCGTATGTTTATTGGTGAAACATTAAACATTATTGATTTTTTACGCATAATTTATTTAATTCATTGAGGCTCAAACCTCATTAATTGATCAAAACATTTAGTACTTAAATTTTCAACAAAAGAAAAAGTTTAAGGCATTTTTTATTGAAATTCAGTTTTGTAACTTTGCTTAATTAATCCACGTGATTGTGAAGAGTCGTGGCCACATAATGTCAACTTTTAGATTTTCAAAACAAATACAAAATTTACAATTAATTAATCAAAGGTGAAAATAATACTTAACCTGCTATTTTACGGTATCTACGTTTAAAGTGAAATTATAAAACAGTTCCTTTAAAGGGACTGTTTTATAATTTCAAGTGACCCTCCACACAGAAATGACAATGCCCGATTCCGAATAATACCCTTGAAACCTTTATGATCTCTTCAATACTGTGATGGAAGATATTGTTATTTTTCTAGTTTTATAAATATTGATCTGATTGGCACTTTACCGATCTGATTCAAGCATTGCCATCTTTGCATGAAGGGTCATTTTAAATTATGCTTACAGTCCCTTTTGTGAGAAAACTCTCCTCCGTGGTTGAATTGAAACTTGCAAATATTTAGAGAAAAGAGAAAAAAATGTTAATTTCATAAAACTCGATAACTCTGATTTTCTAATCCCAATATCTTTGGAACCTAATGTCGTAGACCTTAGATATTTCAAACTAAATTATTTTAGATCAAAATTTTGAAATATCAGGTTGTAAAAGATATAGGGATTAGAAATTTGAGTTTATAACAAAGAATCAATTTCTTGATGTCAAAATATTTGTTGACTGTAGATTTTTTAAAAAGGTGATCGTATTTAAAACTGTGGGGTTAAAATAAAACTTAAATTCAATTAAAACTTTAATAAATGCTGATGTAAATTTAATATAATAGCAAAGTAAAATATAGTGTTCTATATTTTAATATTCTTTAAATATTTTGTTCACATACTTTTAAAATATCTATTACATAATTTAGAGCCTTATCTTGTGGCCCATTCCACTTTATTTTAGAGACCCCTGTGTTATCTTTATTGGATTATTATTGGTTTTTTAGTGTCTGTAATCGTCAAAAATTACTGTATTTTGATTTATTGAATACTTTTAAACCTCATACATTCTATGTTAAGAAGATTACGTGTGAAAACTTGCAAATCCGCAAAGTTTTGCCGCTAGAAAATCCACGAAACATGACTCCAGTAATCCTGCACTGTTATTGGACACTTGGAAACACATAACTTTTAAATGTCTTACTGGGAACCAATGAGATAAATGAATGTTATAGAAAGATGTTTGCTGTTTAACCCTATCTCCGCTGGGGTACTTGAAAACCAGGATACGCTGGGGGTGCATTATAGTTTAAACAAAGTAAATAAAAATATCATCAATCTGTTTCTTTTTGTAAGGAGGACGTCTGCAAGTGTATTGTGTAAGTCAGTTTTTGGTTTAAATCCAATTAAACGACTGATAAAAATGTTAAAATCCGTCTTTGTCAAATACTGAAATAAGATCGGAATTTCAGTTAATTTCAAATAAATATCTAGAGCTAAAGCTCAAGTAGGCTAGTTTTTTGATAATCAATATACAAACATATTCTTCAGGTATTCTTTAACGAAATATGGGCGAACTTTTCTAAAATTAAACAAAAAGGCTTTGCGCATAAAAATCCTTCTGAACTATGCCATTAGTTAGCTGTAATAAAAGGTTTTGCGCATAAAAATCCTTCTGAACTATGCCATTAGTTAGCTGTAATAAAAGGTTTTGCGCATAAAAATCCTTCTGAACTATGCCATTAGTTAGCTGTAATAAAAGTTTTGTGTGCGTGGCAAAGTCTCAATTTCTTTCTCCAAAGGACAGAAGTTTTGAAAATCCTGTCAACTAATTAAAATAATAATGATCGATGTTAAATATAAATATAAACGATTAACGAGAGCGATTAAACTTAATTTGCCATGCGTTTTTATCTAATATATCCTTAGCTATTCTCACATCTTCTTCTGTATATATACTTTGCTTGTTTGTTTTTCTGTCTGTTTATAACCGATAAACGCCAAAACGGCTGAACCGATCGGGCCCGCATTTTTTGTAGGAACTCACATGACCCTAGGGAAGATATATGGATCACAATTTTTAAAATTTGCCTCCATAAAATTTAAATTCTGAAAATGATTCGGAACAAAAATGTTTAAATGTTAAAAGATCGATATAACTCTGTTAAGAGTTTTTTTCCCAAGAGTCAAAACTCAACTAACATATAGGTATGCACTATGCACTATACAGGACGCAAGCCTTGTCAAGCCGGATCCATTTTAACCAGGTCTCTATCTTTTATCATTAATCATTGATATATAAATATACATAGGGTGACCAATTATATAGTTTATATAAATATACAAGGTGACCAATTATATAGTTTATATAAATATACAGGGTGACCAATTCTATAGTTTATATAAATATACAGGGTAACCAATTCATTAGTTATTATAAATATATGAAACCATCTGAAAAATTATAAAATAAACACTTTATAAAAAATAATCATCTTGTGAATAAGTTTAATGTTTTAAATTTTGTTTTGTTTATAATGTATCTCTTGATAAATAATATTTTTATATATAATTGTATATATATTTTGTATATAATATATATAATTATGGATAAAGATTGTTTCAGTATATTTTTATATTAATTATTCAAAGCATGAGCTAGAACCTTCTGTAGTCATGTTTATTCTTCGTGATTTCTAATTTTAAAAATGTAATTAGTTCATAGACTAAAGGATATATACACTATACAGGGTGTCCCATAAAACATTAAACAATTAAAGGGACTGAAGGATATATACATAATACAGGGTGTCCCATTAAACAATTAAAGAGACTAAAGGATATATACTCTATACAGGGTGTCCCATTAAACATTAAACATTTAAAGGGACTGAAGGATATATACATAATACAGAGTGTCCCATTAAACAATTAAACAATTAAAGGGACTGAAGGATATATACACTATATAGGGTGTCCCATTAAATAATTAAACAATTAAAGGGACTGAAGGATATATACACTATACAGGGTGTCCCATTAAACAATTAAAGAGACTAAAGGATGTATACTCTATACAGGGTGTCCCATTAAACATTAAACATATAAAGGGACTGACGTTTAATTCAAAGTGATTCTTTACTTCAAAAAAGGAGCACAATGGTACTCTTAAAACCTCTGTGTAATTAAAAGATATTTCGTTATTTGTTATGTGTTTATTTCTGTCATTTTCGTCTGCTGTTTCTGAAGTATAGATATCTGCAAGTCACCTGCACAGAGACTCTACAATTAAGATTAATCAATTAAACAGATTTTGGATATATTGTACATTGTACACTCCCTTTAAGTGACATCTTTTTGGGATCTTAATTGGATGCTGATTGCTGATGATCTTCAAATCTTCAAATCTTAAAAATTTCAAAATGTGGTTAACCAATACTTGCATACCTTGAAAATTGACAAGAATTTAATATAAAATATAATAAAATAATCGTTTTAATTTTAAAGAAACAAAAAATTTATAAATTTATTAACTTATTTGTCTTCCTTTTTTGTAAATGTTAGGAATTAGATGATTTTTAGATGAATAATATTGCTAAATAAATCACCTAAATAAGTGTTGCCTATTAGCTTACATTCTTTATTCTAATTCTGGGTAATTATTCCTTTTTCACTTTACAAACTAATAAAGAATATATTATATTTATATTAATATTACGTACTCACAGACACATTTTCACTACTCACAGTCTCACTTCAAGAACTACTACTTACTAGTACTACTGAAAGAGTGAAGCTGACAGTCTGCCAGGCTGTCTGTATACTCACTCTCAGCTCAGCCCAGCCAAGAAATATTACTGTCTGTATAGCAGCGTATATTTTATCCTAGTTTTTACTGAACATTCGGCCACTGTGAACCCGACCGTCTTACGAGGAATGAAGAGAGACGTATTGAGGCTCCGCCCCCCCCCCCCTGGGTCATTAAAATCTATGAGTTTCAGGTTTTTTGGGGCTCCGATGGGTGAGATAGCCCCCCCCCCCCCGTAGAAATAATGTAAGCTCTCTGGACAAATTCCTAAATACGCCCCTTCAGGGTACTGGAGATTCAAAATGAGATTATAGAAACAGAATTTACATTGAATTCAACATTATGTAACAAAATTGGACAGAATTTGATAGAAACCAATAGAATTTGATAAAATTAATTAATCGTACATAATTTAACAGTTATTTTACAAAAATTGACAGAATTTAACAGAATTTTTCATAATTTCATAGATTTTCATAGGATTAGCAGAATTTCACAGAACTTAGCAGAATTTCATAGAATTTAACAAAATTTCACAGCATTTAACAGAATATAACAGAATTTAACTGGAATCATCCGAATTTTGCAGAACTTTACAGAATTTAACAGAATTTTACAGAATTTAACAGAATTTTACAAAATTTTACAGAATTTTACAGAATTTAAGAGAATTTAACAGAATTTAACAGAATTCAACAGAATTCGTTAGAAATCAATAAAATTTCTAAATTTCTTAGAATTTAACAGAATTTCACAGAATTTCACAGAATTCAAAAGAAATTATAAGAATTTGACAGAAATTAACAGAATTTATAAATAGAATTTAACTGATTTAAACATAATTGAACAGAATAAAGCAGGAAATGAATGAAAAGAATCCTAATCCAGGGTGTAATATGGGAATTTAAAAACAATTCTGTCACAGGTTATAGTCCCAAAACACATGTAAATAAATTAAAACAACCTTACAAGGTGTCCCGGCCATAAACATGGGAAATGAATAAAACAACCTTATTACTTTCTTACATAGTGTTCTAAAACATAAGGAACAAGCTAAAATAATGCTGTTTCTAATTATACACTCTAATATAATGCTTAATTTTTTCGAGTTACCCTGTTCATATGTTTTCCAATTATTTTTTTTCAAATTTGCTTGTGAATAGCCATTTACAAATTTTCTTTATGTTTTATACTTTCAAAATTATTATCAAGAATCAAAGAGAATGGAATATATATTAGAGGGGAATTTACTAGAAAAAAGTGTAAAACGGCCATTTTGTTGCACTGTTTCCATACTGCAGGTGTACTTCACATATTTATGCTATATAACCTTTTGGGCCCTGGAATATCATTTTATAGAAAATCTAAAATTAATGTTAAAAGAAAACCAAATTATGAAATAGGCTGGTTTCATAATTGACCAATGATCATATCACATAGACTCTATGCTTTTCACTTTACAAACGATGATTTTCCGTTATAATTATAAATCAAAGGATGTTTTTTATTCACCTAATTCATTATAAAGTTTATTTAACAGCTTTTAAAAATTCGAAATTGAAATGAATAGTCTAGGGAACATACTGTATTTATGTATTCTACGGCATATAATTTGTAAACATTTACATGATTTGTACACTTTGAACTCCCTTTCAGGCTGAAAGGGACTGAAAAAATTCATACCGAGAGATTCTTTAAATTCCCCTCTAATATATATTCTATTCTCTATGTCAAGAATATAAAAGGATTTAAGGTTTTGCTTTTAAAACGATATCTATACTATAACTTTCTTATTTATCAATAATAGGCTTACTTCTATTTCAGTTATGAAAATTTTTTCTTCGTAAACATTGTAAAACAAAAACAATAAAAAAGTTCGCCATTTTATAAAAAAAAATTCGTGGATTTTAAAAATTCAATGAAAATCAAATTTTGTTGGAAGCTAATTTTTTATACTCCCTTGGGTCATGTGACACGGTTAACTAGAGGTATTGATTGAAAGTCCAGTATAAAGTCTTAACTTCAGAATCCATTTTCTCCCATATGATGTAAATTTTTCGTAGATTTGTATTGGTGGGCCATGTATTTTGAAAAGTTGAAGTGTATCCTGTTACGCTTTTTTCAAAGGATTTGACTGAGAGATAAAACCAAACTTTGAAGAAATTACCTAAAGATGATTTGACTGAGAGATAAAAATATGACTAAAAATATCCGAAGCAAACAGTATGCACTTAGTTGTAGTTAGTTTGACGTGGTGAAGCACTTAGTTGTATATAGTTTGACGTGGTGAAGCACTTAATTGTAGTTAGTTTGACGTGGTGAAGCACTTAGTTGTAGTTAATTTGACGTGGTGAAGCACTTAGATGTAGTTAGTTTGACGTGGTGAAGCACTTAGTTGTAGTTAGTTTGACGTGGTGAAGCACTTAGTTGTAGTTAGTTTGACGTGGTGAAGCACTTAGTTGTAGTTAGGTTTATGCAACAAAATTTGGGCCCGATCGGTTCAACCGTTTTGAAGTTTATTGAATACAAACATACAGTCACCCAGACAGACATACAATTGCAAAGTATAGATTATTATGTGTTAAAGGGACTGTCCTTGTATTTTTAAGACCCTCCTTTTAAAGGGGCTTATGCCTGATTTACAAAAGTACTCATTTAACTTTTATCTGATCAATAATTTTGAAGATTTGGTTGTTTTTCTAGATTGAATTCTAAAAATAGAAACTCACTTTAGTAGAGAAACCGCCATTGAAAATAATTGAATTTCAATTTATTAAACAAAACTTGAACGGGTAACGTAGCGAATCGGTTCTGCCATTCTATAGATATAAGGGAACTGTTTTATTATATGTTCAGGGAGTTTAAATTTTGAGTTTAATACTTGAATTATATATATATTTGCAACCCAACATTTGAAACCTTGGATATTTTAAACCATGTTTTCTGTTAGATAAAATTATAATTTCAGTTTAAAATATTAAACATTGGTTGCTAAGATATTGAGATTAGAAAATTTGAGTTTGTGTATTCAACAATTATGTTTTTAATATCTTGAACACGTGAAATTACTATATTTTATCTATTTAATAGGCTAGCATAACATTACTTGTTGAACAATTGCTGATAAACAGTCTCAAAACAAAAAGACAAATAATATTAGAATGTATATTTTGATAAAGACAATAAAATAATAAACAGAGACAAAAGTGATCAATGATCTTGAATCTAACAAATGATACATAACAATTGATTAATAAAAAAACGCTACAGAAAACATGAAAAATAATTAAAAATAAATTCAAATTTTTTATGGTGTAAATGTTGCACCACCTTTAGCATCAAACTGATCTTGAATCCAAGAACGATAGAAAGAAATATCAGTGTACACTCCATAACTTCCATCCAAAACACAAACAGAAAAAAGTACAAAATCTTTCATTTATTTTTTCATTTCATATTTTTTCAGAAAATGATTTATTTGATTTATTAACATTATTGGATTTTAAATGAAAAAGCATAAATGTTTTTACAAACATAATCTTAATTACATTCTTTTAACAAAACAACTAAACACCAAGATAAGTTTTTTGGCCCCCATTCTCACATCTTTTTAGGTTTAATGTTCAGATTTGAGTTATTTTTATTTTATTCTTCAATTTAGATACACAAATATAGTTGATTATTAAAATAGGAAAAAAGACATCACCTTGTAATTAAGTCCCAAGTGGAGATAAACATAATGGGACAAACTGAGGTGGGACTTAGACAGTATTCTAGCCATGGGGGTGTGGCTGACAGTTGTAAGCAAGACCAGCTTGTTGCAATGGATGGGGATTAGGAGTCTGGGAAGAAATCATGATTATTGTTGCACTATAAGACACTCTCTTTCATCAGAGACCTCCATGGCCATCTCATTGGGGAGCCCAAAATTCTCAATGGAGACCCCAATCTTTTCATCCGAGCCCAAAAAAAGTAAAAATAAGAATCTGATGAGACAGCAATGAAAAGATGTATGTATGATAATGATTTCTTCCCAGTCTTGAGATTTAGAGGATTGAATTTGCATCAGATATCTGTACATTTTATTGTTACATTGTTACATTGTTACAATAATATTGTTACACCTCTGCACATCTTAGTCCCCAGCGGACAGCTAATGAATGTTGTTCAGTTGTAGCATCAGGAACAGTAAAGGGTCCCCCAGTATCTCCCTAGAGGTATAAATATTTGTAAAATTTTGAAAATCCTCAAAAATATCAATTTGAGAGTTTTAGAGAAAAGAGAGTCATGATGGAGGCTCCTGCTGAGTAGCAAACAGCAAAATCTGATAGAACTAAGAAGCTCCCGAGCTACTCTCCGCAGCATCATTCAGACAGTTACTAAAATGAGTGTTTTAATTTAAAACAGTGTGCTCTATAAAACCCACTAAATTTCTGATATTATTTTATGCTTGCTTGGGAACTCAGCGCTGCCCAGGTTAACAATAGTTACTCATGCCGTTTACCCGCACTTGAACGATTTTACAGGGGAACTAAATTTTCGCTATTTGTTGACCCACTCAAGTTAGAATCAACTTAGAAACAAAACTATGAACATTCCCGTGGGTCTCCTGAGTTCCACAATCAAAATTTGAGGCCAATCGGTGCAGGGGTTCCTGAGTTATTATCGGACAAACAAATAGACAGACAGACAGCAGATAGAAGGACAAACAGAAATTACAATTTTATATATATAGATAGATAACATTTAGTCAGAATAAATTTTTTTCTAAATTTTCATATTTCAATCTATAATTTTCACCATAATCATTCTGCTAAGTACAAATGACAGGATACTTTAGTTTAGTTTAAATTTACCAATGAGAATACGTAATGTGCGGCAGTAATTATTTAATAACGACAACGAAAAATAAAGTGAAAATTATTCAGTAATCTAATTAGATGGTTAGGAACATATCTCTCAAAAGAAATTTGAAAATAATTCAATGCTAAAATCGATTATTTCGTTTTCATTATTATATTGAATTTCTTATTTTCTTTGAATTTATTTGCAGTTTTTTTCAAATTCTTCAAATGTCGTCTTTTCAATAATAATTCTAGAAAATCTGCAGAAAATCTTTGTGAATAATGAGAAACCAGAATAATGAGAAAATAGAAACTAATAATTGAACAAGCTTACTATATTTTCGACGATAAGATTACTTTTGTTTTTTCTTAACATGTTCCTATACATGACGTCTGTAATTTATTGTAGAACTTTTTTACATTTTATGTCTTCGTTATTTAATAATTTATAAAAAACTAATTCTGAAAACGTATCCAACCCCAAAGTAGGAGTTTTAAACATCGAATTTGCGCTCAAACTCAGGATTTACATATCTTTAAAAAGTTTAATATGTTATAGAGGACGTGAGTCAGACTCTAATGAAAACGCATAAAATAACTTCCAGTGTATATATTTCTTATAACTTATTACTAGAGGGTTCAGAATAATAGTTTATATCGAGATCACACGTGTAGATGTTTTTTAGTACTGTGCCCCGTATCCGTTCTCTCTCATTCTGTTGAATCTTGTGGAACTTGTTTACCGCGGCCAGGCATCGTCTTCCACAATGTCTCAAATGAATCTGAAAGAAGGTTTAACCCACACTGCATACTCAGTTCATCTACCTTACATAGCCGGTCACTCCCTTTAAAGGACAAGTGTTTTACTAAATTTACCTCAGTTGGAACTCCGCCCACTATTTTTGATCCCACCTTCTTAACTCCGCACTAAAATAAAACGGAAATTAGATATTTTTTTAAGCGCACAATTCTCTGGGTTTATGCAGTTTGTATGTATGTCCGATCATAACTCATGAACCCTTTGACCAATTTCCTTAATATTTTGATTGGGAAAATCGGCAGAACCACTAGAATTTTATTAGCTTAGTTTAAAAAATTGATTGAGTTGACTTTGTTTCCTGGTAAAGCTGGGTTACCAAGCTAGTTTCTAAATATATAGTTGTAACATCTGTTTGTTTGTTTTGATGTTTGTGTGTCGGATCATAACTCATGAACCCTTTGAACGATTTGGTTCAGTTTGGAGAACTCTGGTGAAGGACGGGAATGTTTAAGTTTATAGATAATATTTAGGTTTCCGAGCTAGTAAAGATATATTCATTCCCCCTTCCATTATCTAATAAGTCATGAAATTCAGGATTTTAGAATTGCCCAAAATTTTGCGTGTATGTGTAATAATGATAAGATTGTCTCATAATGCTGATTGATAGATAGATGGATATATAAATGATAGATAGATAGATAGATAGATATATCTATAGATAGTTAGATAGATAGAAAGAAATATAGACAGATAGATAAATAAAAAGATAATTATTAGTTACTAGCCTTAGAGGGCGCTTCGCGCCCATCTTCTAAATATATTGTAAAATTTGGGCCTGATTGGTTCAGCCGTTTTGACGTCTATTGGATACAAACAAACAAACAGACAAACAAACAGACAAGCCAAATTTATATATAGATAGATAGATAGATAGATAGATAGATAGATAGATAGATAGATAGATAGATAGATAATTATGGCAAGTCAGTGACAGCCCCAGATGGTTAGAATAGATAGATATATGAATATATTTAGCTGAAATATGATATCTCAAAACCCTACCCTTAGTGAACGCCCCCCTCCCCCCCAGGTTTATCAGTTCACACAGAGCAGTTCACCCGTATGCTACTGAGTATAAATATAGTGACCTACAGGGTTACCCACAAAGAATGAGAATTAATGACGACCTAAAATTATCAATATAAGACAAACTGATAATAAATAGATTTCTAAAATCGCAATTGTAAGGGTTTAGAAAAGAAATATGTAAGTTTAAAGATGCAAAGAACCACCTAAGAAGAAAGGCTAAACAAAACTGTATTAGGCGTTTCCAAAGTTTCATTCTTTGTGGATAACCCTTAATGACAAGTCCCAGCAAACAAGATTCAACAAAGATGAATTTCAGCAGACTCAAGGAATAAATACGATCGAGTTAAAAACCTTTTTTTTAAATATAAATTTCCTAGAATCCCCGCTATGGAACCCCCCCCCCTCCCACTTCAACCCCAACTACATGTAGGGTTGTTAATCGTTTTTGAAAACGATTGTTAAACGATCGTTTTTTGTTTTGTTTTTCAATCGTTATCAAAAACGATTGTTTCGTTTTTGGAAAAAACGATCGTTTTTAAAAACGACCCACTCGTTTTGAACTTTTAAAAAACAAATAACGATCGTTTTAGAAAACGATCGTTTTTTAAAAAACGATTTGTGACCGTTTTTTATAGGACTATTTATTTAAAACAATCGTTTTAAAAACGATCGTTTCGTTTTCGATTTTTCATCGTCGTTTTCATAACAAAACTATCGTTTTTCAAAATTTTACATTTCCAGCTGTTTTTTTTCTGTTTTTTTCTGTTTCTTATCTGTTTTTATTTGTTTTTTCTGTTTCTTTTCTGGTCCACGTAAACATACATACATATATAAAAACACATCAATTACAACTTTGAAACATTATTATTATGTCATGGACCAAATCATAAATTCAATAGAAATAAAAAGGTATTTAGGATTTAATGTAAAGACTTACATGAAATTACCCTAATTTCTAAAATTTTAATAAGTACTTTAGTAATTGCAACGTAATTTAGTCTATATGAAAACTGCAATTTATTTAGCAATTATTTTTAAGTTTGATCAGCTGAATAATTGATAAAGTCCGGACATTGAAACTGTATTGGGGTAAATAGTTTGCAATAAATTTATTGCAAAAATAGCGATTAAAAGATACAAAAATAGAAGTACTTGGTACATACGCAAAGCTAATTTTTACTATCAGCTCATAACTAAAAACTAACTTTCATATATCTACTCTATACATGGCAAAAATCTTTTTATATAGTTTATTTTCTTGCAAAAATTTTACTAAATAAAATTTATTCGTATTTGTTCATTTAATTGTTTTGATATCAGTTAAAAAAATTACAAAATAACAAAAAAAGAAGAATTATTCCACAGTATTCTGACTATCATTTGCACTCGAATTGTCTGCAAACAAACTTTACGGCAAATGTTTATATATTGCAATTGCAACATTGCAAATGTGACATAACATAAAATAAAGTTTGTAATTTTGCAACTGGTATCAATGGAGTCCTGTTTGTAATTTTCAAATGACCCGAATTTTATTTCAAGATGGACATGCCGATTAACATTTGTACCAATTACACTTTTATCTGAACAAAAATTATCAAATTTTCTATAAAAAAAATTCTAAATTTCTTGAAAATAGACAAAGAACGTAATTTACAGAATTCAACATTTATTATCATGCAAAGATATCTTCCCCACTCTGATTAAGATTTAAAGGGTACCATAGTGAATAGAGCATGATCCCTTTTTCAAATGAATAACGTCTATTAACCCCTGAGATTCGATTAATTTTTATGAAACTGTTGTGTACTTTATCCTTCTTACTCACTTCATGGGGAATTTCATAATGAACGTGCTATAAAGCATTCATTGTGCTATAAAGTTAAATTAGTTGTACACTATAGCACGTGTGCTATTAAGTTTTGATTGGTTCCCGGATTTTCTGAAGAAAATTAGGATAATTTAAAAATATTTTTTAAATTGAAATGCAAATAAAATTGATATCAACTTTATATTTTTACTTCTGCTTTATTTCAAAGCTTGTTTGGTCTATAAATAGCAATTGAAATAAGACAAGTACACAAACGTTTCATAAATTTACCTATAACACTATTATTTTGGCACGATGTGTTATAAAGTTTTTGGACTTTAATTTTCTCTATATCTCGAAGGTTCAAGCCTTTTTACATTATATTTTGTTCCTCGCTAATGCTCGGGACAAAATTAAATCTAAAAAGGCATGAACCTTCTCGATAAAGACTAAATTTCTATTAAAAAAAATTTATAACACTGCGAACCAAAATAACAGTGTGATAAATAGTTAATGGAATGTCTTCCTTTCATGTTGAGATAGGGTTGATT
The DNA here is from genome assembly GCF_000591075.1 of Eurytemora carolleeae. NCBI lineage: Eukaryota > Metazoa > Arthropoda > Copepoda > Calanoida > Temoridae > Eurytemora > Eurytemora carolleeae. The sequence continues at coordinate 750 of NW_019396831.1, read as the reverse complement.
GGGTTCATAAATGTACAAAGATATAGAGTAAACAAATGTATTGGATAAAGGAAGAGTGTGAAGGTGCTAGCTCAGTTGATTTGTACTCTGTGACCCCGCCTTCAAATCAGATTTCTCCTGGGCCACCCCAGCTGACGCCTTCAACATTGGATAGGCTCTTCTCAAACAGAAATACAAAAATAGGCACGAATTGTTTATGCTACGATTATGATCACTCCAGCCCATGATCACTGTGTTTCATTTAAAGTAATTTGTTCTGACTTTTAGGCAGCCTAGAGTAAGTTGTGTACATTATACATAGAGGGGGAAAGGCAAGCCACACCCCTATAGCCTCCATCCCGCAATTAACTCACAAAACATAGAGTTGCGGCAACGCGCTTACCCATGGCCCTTCCTTATAGCCGCACTCATATATCTTCCGTAAAAATGTCTTTACTTTTAAATGTTTTTTTTTCTAGTAAAAAGAATATTTTGTTCATACCTTCTTATCAAAAAATGTTATTGAAGGCAATGAGAAATTCAAACTTTATCGGAAAAAACGCAGTTTTGTGTGGGATTTGATTTTAGATTATCTAAAATCAGATAGATAGAAAGAAAGCTAGATTGATTTAGATAATTCAAAACTGAATAGCATGCAAAACTGCGTTATTTCTGGTAAATATTAAACTGGTCCCTACCTGTAAAAACATTTTTAGAGAAGATACAGGGTGTCCCAAAAACATGGGAATTCAGTGACGAATTCGATATCGT
>NW_019396830.1:32963-139454 GCF_000591075.1 Eurytemora carolleeae | reverse complement strand
CCAGGGTGGTGAATTAGTTTGGAAACCTTCTGCCAGCGTGATAGAGTATACGAGGAGACCAGCTTGGCCTTCAAATCCTCGTAAGGGGTTTCTGAGGAGGCAGCAGAACCCATGATCAGGCCGCGTACTGAGACCATGATCTTCTGGGGAAGTTTCTGTACGATGTGGTCGAATTTGGTTTTTGACTGTGTGATTTAGGCATTTCTGAAAGCCGCCTCTGCATGAAGGAACCATAGGTCGGGGTCCTCTGTCCAGAAATCCGGGATCTTGACAGAGACTTTGGCAACGAACTCGGTTGGAGTTTCTTTTCGGTCGGTCATGATGCTCGGATGTATCACTTAATGTTCAAAGTTCAAGAAAATCACAAAACTGGATAGCGTTTTCTGTATGTTCAAAGTCGGGGGTCACCAATATAGAGGACGTGAGTCAGACTCTAAATAACAACGCATAAATAACTTCCAGTTATATATTTCTTATAACTTATTACTAGAGGGTTCAGAACTAGAGTCAATATCGAAATCACACGTGTAGATGTTTTATCAGTACTATGCACCGTTCTATCTCATTTTGTTGAATCTTGTGGAACTAGTTTAACGCGGCTAGGCATCGTCTTCCACAACATATTCCTTTATATTCCTATATATTCCTATATCCTACACATGTAAATTCCTAAATATTTTTCTATATATTTCTATATATTTTCCTATATATTCCTTTATATTCCTTTATATTCCTAGATATTCCTAGATATTCCTATATATATTTTTATATGTATATTCCTACATATCCAGATGTTAATGGTTCACTCTGTATTATGTTTGAATATAAAGCACTAGAAATTCAAGGCGCTTTGCGCCCTTCTTTCTAGGCTTTTAGGGCGCTTCGCGACCATCTTCTATTTAAATTGTGAACATGTTTTTTTGTTTACATTTTAAAACAAAGTAGAAGAAAATTTTACCGTTTAAAAAAAAAAAATTCGCGGATTTTCAAGAATTTGAATTTTTTTACATAATTAAAAACATTTAAAACACTTTTTTTAAATTTTTATCAATCATACACCTTCCCTGTGGTCACGTGATGTCCCACAAAAAATTTGGGCCCGATCAGTTCAGCGGTTTTGACGTTTATTGGATACAAACAAACAAACACCGAGACAGACAAGCCAAATTTATATATAGACTAGAAATTCAAGGCGCTTCGCACCCTTATTTCTAGGCTTTTATCATTCATAAACCTTCCCTGTGGTCACGTGATGTCCCACAAAAAATTTGGGCCCGATCGGTTCAGCCTTTTTGACGTTTATTGGATACAAACAAACAGACAAACAGACAAGCCAAATTTATATATTGATGAGAGAGTATAGAATATATTCAATCCTGAGAAAATAATAAAGAATAAACCTTCTTGTTTTTTACTTTTAAATACAAGTAAAAAGTGCGATTAACAAGAATTTTTATAAATCTGAGCTTCAGGTAGAGGTACAATTTTAAGGAAATGTTCTCTTAGGTTAAAGGGACTGCGTAATTTCAAGTGACTGATCATTGAAGAAATCCGTGTGTTTGTTCTAAAATTGTGTTTAGATTCGGTACAGAGGTAACTCAACGCTAGTCGACTTTACATATACTTCTCGAAAATTCCAAATATTCTATGTTCAATCAACGCGGTTTTCAAAAATTCAAATGAACATTTTTATTTGCTTTTCTCTCATATTATATTGTCAAAGGACAAAAAAATCAGTCCCAACGATTTTTTGAAAATTCCAATAAAAAAACGAAAAAATTTCCAATGGAATTATAAGTCAAGAAAATTATCAATTAACTTGCAGTGATAACAAGAAAACTTCAAAAAGTCCAACAAGCTTGAAAAACAACAAATGTGCAGCGAAACAGACCCATTAATTAAATTAGTAGTTTAATAAGTGTCTAAGAAAACTATTTACTTTGTAACATAAAATACAATTAATACTATGTCGTCTTACTATTTCATTGTTTTCTGGTTATCACTGCACTCAATTAACGAACATTAAAAGGCATCTATTATAAGGTTTACTTGCATAGATTTATTTCATTAGGCATCCATTTATGGTTTTGTTTGTTTGTTTGTTTGTTTGTTTGTTAGTGTATATAGGATAATTGTCTGTGAGTGTCCCCCCTCTCTCTGTTTGCCAATAAAAGAACCAATAAACATAAATGGATCCTATTACCATAACCTGTTCCACAAAACATAATAGAATTAATTATAACAAGCTTGCTTTTTATTACAAACTAAACAGGGCATCTCAAAACTATAAACTCAAATTTGCTAATCCCTTTAACTTTGCAACCTGATGGTTTAACCTTTGATGTTTCAAACTTTCTTGATCGGAATACGTAGTTTGAAATAACAAAGGTCTACGACATCGTATAGGGATTAAAAATTTAGAGTTTATGGCTAAAACTTATTCACTTTCAGATCTACAATAACTGGTTTAGGTTCATATGAGCCTAATATGCAAAATGCAATCTAGGGTTAGTCATTCTTTTCAAAAAAGCCAAGTTAAGGAACTGTAAGTGCAATTTTATGAGAACCTCCATGCAAAGATGGCAATGTCTGATTTACAATAGATTTTTAAAAGATTTTTATGATCTAGTATGGTATAGATATGCATGCTTTTGTTTATTGTAACTGTTCATTTTCGTTTGCGGTTTTTCTGCAAAAGTGACCTGCGCATTTCCTGTTTATAAGAAACAGAAATGTACAAAAATAAACATTATTCGAGTCAGAAAAATGACGTTAACTTTTTTTAACATTTCCCCCCAGATTAAGGTTTCAAGGGTCACGTGATAAATAGGACATCGCTTTCTTCATATGGAGTTCACTTAAAACTACGTTTACAGTCCCTGTAAGCATAAAAATCGTTTTTTTCGCTGAATGACAAATTTAACTTTTCAATAAACTTAATTAAACTTACTTTTGAGCTTTTTAAATTTTTAAATGGTCTAAAGAGGTTTTAAGAACATTGAAACAAGAAACTTGAAAAACTACATGAAAAAGCATGTTAAACGCCAATTAAACATGAGAACATGACAATTAGATCATTTGATAAGAAATCAGATTGTACTTACAAAACATTAATTTTGAATGAACATGAATTTTGAGCAGCGTAGTATGCATGTACAATGTACAAGGTACAGTGTACGCAGACACTGTACATATAATTATTTGACATTTAAATATATTTGTAATTTTCTTATTGCTATCTTTACCAGTTTGGAGGGGAAGGTTGAGAGAAGCTGGAAAAATTCAGATCATTTAATCAAAAAGGTTTTAGCACATAACATTCATAATAATAATCTGGTGTAAAGCATGAAGCATCTGGTTTACCCAATGTTTTTAACCGGCATCTTGGTTTCAACATGCAGGGCCTTTAATTGGAATTTTGGGTAGATTACATAAGCTTTTGCCTATTTTGTCGGATAATATATTCAACATGCTTTCAACTGGTATGTTGGTTTGGTTACACATGCTTTTAACTAGTATGTTGGCTGGTTTACACATGCTTTTAACTAGTATGTTGGCTGGTTTACACATGCTGTAATAACTGTCATGTTGGTTTGGTTACACATGCTTTTAACTAGTATGTTGGCTGGTTTACACATGCTGTAATAACTGTCATGTTGGTTTGGTTTAACTAGTATGTTGGCTGGTTTACACATGCTGTAATAACTGTCATGTTGGTTTGGTTACACATGCTTTTAACTAGTATGTTGGCTGGTTTACATATGCTATAATAACTGGCATATTGGTTTGGTTACATATGCTTTTAACTATTATGTTGGTTGGTTCACATGCTATAATAACTGGCATATTGGTTTCGTTACACATGCGATGCTTTTAACTGGTATGTTGGTTCGTTTCCACATGCTTTTAACTGGAATGTTCGCTGATTCACACATGCTATAATAAGTGGCATATTGGTTTGGTTTCACATGCGATGCTTTTAACTGGTACATTGGTTTTTTTACGCATGCTTTTAACTGGAATGTTGGTTGGTTTCCACATGCTTTTAACTGGAATGTTGGTTGGTTTCCACATGCTTTTAACTGGAATGTTGGTTGGCTTCCACATGTTTTTAACCCTATTCCCGCTGGGGGGGGGTCAATTTGACCCCCCCCTGTAGTTTTTTTTACATAACTCAAAAAGTATTGGTCTGAGGCTGTTGAAATTTTCTGACTTTTCTTACATACCCAAAGCCCTCCCTTTAGGCCTAAAACCGGGCTTTAATACTAACTGCCTGAGTCCTCAGGCACACTGCCTGAATGACTGCTTTTGCCTGTAGCAAACTAAATCTTTGTTTTGACCCACTTTCACTTGTCAGATTTTGATAAAATTTAGCTTTTTGGAAAGCCTATGACATAAGGAAACGGATTGCACAAGTTTTGCGAAAAAAAATTTGCAAATTTTTTGCAAAAAAACTGTCAAAGGAAATTTGCACATTTTTAGTTTTTCTTGATTAAAAATCAGGTTATTTAAAATTTTGCAAAAATTTTTGCATATTTGAAATGGCATGGTCAAGGGCTTTTCAAAAATGTATAATTTGTCATTTTTTGGACAATTTTTTTTTTGCAAACATTTTTACTATAAAACTGGATTTTGCGATAAAAAATTCAATTTTCGCAAATTTGCAAATTTTTTTGCAGATTCTAAAAGTAGAGCACAAGAGCTTTCTAATGATGTATCATTTGTCATATTTGGACATAAAACATGGGATTTAGAGGGGGGGGTCAAATTGACCCCCCCCCAGCGTATCCTGGTTTTCAAGTACCCCAGCGGGGATAGGGTTAACTTGAATGTTGGTTGGTTTCCACATGCTTTTAACTGGTATGTTGGTTTGTTTATACATGCTTTTAACTGGTATGTGGGTTTGTTTATACATGCTTTTAACTGGAATGTTGGTTGGTTTCCACATGAATTTAACTTGAATGTTGGTTGGTTTCCACATGCTTTTAACTTGAATGTTGGTTGGTTTCCACATGCTTTTTACTGGTATGTTAGTTTATTTATACATGCTTTTAACTATTATGTTGGTTTGTTTATACATGCTTTTAACTGGTATGTTAGTTTATTTATACATGCTTTTAACTGGTATGTTAGTTTATTTATACATGCTGTAATAACTGCCATGATGATTTGGTTACACATGCTTTTAACTGGTATGTTGGCTGGTTTGCACATGCTGTAGTAACTGGAATGTTGGTTTGGTTACACCTGCAATGCTTTTAACTTGCATGTTAAATGGTTATCACATGGCTTTAAATGGCATTCCTGCTTGTTAGTTCTGAAAAGATTTCTCATATTTTTACGTCATTCCTTACTATAAATAATTCAGATTTAGGAGAAATTAGAATTTGCCCCATGGTAAAATCAAAATACTTTGATTTTATTTCTTTTTGTTTCCATATTTCCATCCTCAAGAGTGAGGATGAAGAGATAAAGGAAGAAGAGTCCGGCAGCGGATAAAAAATGCCAGATATCATGGTAGTCGTAGATACCGATAGAGCAAGGAGCGTTTAGACTTCGTGATTGGGCTGGACTAACGCTAGTAGTACGCTCAACTGTCATGAAGAAGTACAAGGATGGAAGGGCGGTAGAGTTTGCTAGGAATAGGTAGAGCCATGAAATCCAACTTATTGATTCATTCAATTCATTTTTCCATTTGTAGAGATAAATCTTCCTTGAGACATAGTAGCAAAAATACAGAATCATATTGACTATAAATATTGCTAGAAGATACATAGACGCACCTTCGGGATTCTGCATTAGAAATATTGCAAGAGCCATCAGAAAATTGATAACTACAATGCTAATAAAGTTCCATGACAGGTCTTTTAAGTCTTTGGGATTTTTGCACAAATGTATACAACCTGTTGAAAAGAGAGTTAAAGCTCTCCTGAAGGGTGGACTGTTACCTTCCCAGTATATTGGGTAGAGGAATGTAGAGAGTAGAATGGAATATAGAAGAATGAAAACTACAGTAAACGCAACACTTTGAATAAAATATCCCAATGCTTCCATAATCAGAGCACAACCAAGAAGAACAAAGACATGAACTGCATGTTGACCTCCATTAGGATGTCTGAACTGATAAACCTTGAGAAAGAGAAGAACTGCGATAAAGTACATGAATGTTGTGTCAAACTGAAAGTTTTGTTCCGTTGGACAAATGTGATAAGATGCGCTTAGAACACCCTCAAGAACCAGTGCTATACCCAGAGCAGTGTAGATCCCAAACTGCTCGGTAATTCCATATTTGGATCTGATATTGAGTTCTTCCAATCTTTGTTTGAATTGTTTATATTTTAAGCTCCTGTACCAGACTATTGTAAGGAATACCAGACCTAGGATAACGTATCCAACATTACTGAATATATTACCAAAGTCTTGAACTCCCCACCAGGGAAATTGACACTCAAAGTTATAATAGCAAAGATCCTTGTTTCCTCCCTCGGTAGACATGGTTTGATATAGGAATACCAGTTGAACCACTGGTAGGGTATAGTATATTCCAACTATGATTATCAACCATGTATACTGACTGGACCGTTTGGAATTATACGCCTTGGCTTTTCTAACACTGAAGCTTTTTGGAGAATATTCCCATTTTAGAATTGGTGAATTTGTGTTGGCTGTACTACGTTGTATTGCTGTATTTTCTGCACTTATAACGTCTAGTGGAGTAAACTGTTGAGTTGGATCACCTATTATAGATATTTGTGATAACTCCACTGGATCAGAATTCTCATCAGGTTGGGGTTTCGTAGACTGTGCTTGATGACTTCTTAAAGTGGTTTGATGTTTTTGAATATTTCGCTGAGCTTGGCTGAACCGCCCTACCCATTCTACATCATAATGAGATGGACTCTTTAGGAGTATGATGTATCCTAGAATACACATAGTTCCGTAGAATGCTAGAGTTATCATAGATGATAGCAATCTTCTATCTTGAACATATTCAATGGATACATTCACACTTTGGGATACATTTTCACTCTGTGGTACACTACTTAGTTTTGATATTGTGGAGAAGCATTGGTCCTGAGATACAACCAAGAGGAAAATGTTTATTCCATGTTTGTATTCGGGATTTGATCCATCCAGCAGAAAAACTGATTTCTTTAACATAGTCTGATAATCTATGGAGGATCCGTGTTTCAAACTGCTCTCAAGTTCCTAAACAACAATATTTGGTAATTTACAAGTGTAGAGCTTATGGACACCCCAACTCCCCCCCCCCCCCCCACCCACGCTCTACCCTTCGCCTGAAAAAGTTTGCAACCTCAAAAATCGCGCGCACTCAAGTAAAAATAAATTCTTTTGTCAACAGTCATTTTGTCGCCACCTGGGCTTCTAGGCAATCCTAAGGCGCATCGCTCGGCCCCTTGAGACTGTCTCCACTTTGCCCAGAAATTATCTTGACCTCCTTGACCCGACCTTAGCCAAAATATTAACTAACAAATATTACTTTTTATTAAGCACATGATCTCAAAGCACGGCCCTTTAACTATTCTAGCCGCAGTGCTGGGAATCATCTTAAAATTTTTTAGTATTCTTTTCAACATGACTTTCGAGGTTTCACACTTGCTTGGAAACCTGCAGCTCTCAAGCCTGGGTTACGGGGAAGTTTTCCCTATAAAAGTCAACCTAGAACTTTTAAACCAAACTAAGAACAGACCAGGGATTTCTAACGAGTTCTGTAATCAAAATTTTAGGCAAATATAGGACTTACACACAATCAGACAATAACAGATTTCTACTTTATAAAATAAAATATAGATGTCAATATTAGATATGAAATATGCTAAATATATCAAATATAGGATTTTAAATAAAATGAATACAAAATTTCTTTTATAAAGCCGCAGTAATTCAGAAACTTATTCAAAATATAAAAGATTTATAGTTATTTCATCACAAATATTAATTTTACCAAATGAAACCTTAACAGAATTTAATTGCAAAGCATGCTGAAAATTTTTTACGTTTTTTTTGTGGAAAATTTTAAGTTTTTATCTAAAAAAGAACAAAAAGTGCCGGGGATTTAAAAGCTTATATGTACAATTTTTATTTTTTCCCCCAAATGAAAAGTGAAAAAATTATCAACCAATCTTTGACAATAGGACAGTGGTCAAAACAACTATGAAAGTTATGCATTCAATCTGAAGACCGCGTCGACTTTGAAATGTACATCTACATTGTAGTTTCTGGTTACTACTGTTTAAAATAAGTAATTGGCAAAATGCTAATTTTACGTTATCACAATTTGATTTAGTTATAGAATTTAAAATGTGTGGATTTTAAACCGAATGTAGCCGAAATATATATCTATCCATCTATCTATCTATCTATCTATCTATCTATCTATCTATCTATCTATATCTACCTGGATAATAAAGAAAGGGCACTGTAGAGCAGGTTGTACAGCTACCATAATACAAACATCCTCCCCTCCACTTTCTACACGGAGAAGAATTTCGTCAGATGAATTCTCAAATTCGTAGAACAAAACCTAGAATAAATAGGAATACGAATGTTGTAACTAAATTATGATTTAAAATAGTCAAATTAACAAACAAACAAAAAACAGTAATTGTGCAGTGTACACAAACATTTAAATTAAATGCTTGATCTTAAGCCACTGGAATAACAATTTGCTTTAAAACAACATCAAATACACACATAACTACTTAAATGTCATCCTTCACTTCTACAGCTCTTTTCTCGCTACTACATTGAAAGTTCGTCACCAGGCATAAAAGAAGACCCCCTGCTCAAATTATGAATAGAAGACGACTTTCTACTCAAATTGGGAATAAAAGACGACTTCCTACACAAATTATGAATAGAAGACGACCTCATACTCAAATTAGGAATAGAAGGCGACCTTCTACTTAAATTAGGAATAGAAGACGACCTTTTACTCAAATTAGGAATAGAAGACAACCTTCTACTTAAATCAGGAATAGAAGACGACTTTCTACTCAAATTAGGAATAGAAGACGACCTCCTACTCAAATTAGAAATGTGAAACCTACATTCGAAAACTACATTCAGTCCATCTTTATAAGAGATAAGAATGTGTTCAGAATTGTTTATTGTTCATGAAACCTTTCTGTTGAATCAACACCTAACTTGAATCTGTTTAGATATATATGTCTAGTCTGTTTGATGCCAAATAATGTTAAAAAGTAAATGTGATTTTAAAAAGCAACATTTTTGCACTGCAAAAATTACAAAATGCTACAGTATGGCCCATAAAACTGTAGAATAGGAAGACAAAATTTGAGCAATCTTATTAATAGAAAATAATCTTGATAAAATCTCCGGGTGTTTAATATGGGCCACTGGTCTGTAAAAGATTTACTTAAATCCCATCAATAAATCAAATAAAACTGTTCCTCCATAACCCTAAAAAGAAAATGGAATTAAGATGTTGTACAGTTATTAAGTTATATAAAGTGTATATAACCTTTTCATGCCAGTTGTATTATTTGACATCTTAACATCTTTCGTCATCATATTCCTTAGTTTGTTGGGTTTCACTGTACAGTACCTGGGGTTCTGAAGGAGAAATGAGTTTATCCCTGATAGTTTGGTTTAGTTGGATTTTATATTCCTCCATAACTATTCTAACTGTGAAGTGCAGAGGAGTAAAGCTGTAGGTTGCTATACTCAGGTTTAAGGAGTTATCAGTAGACACAGGACATAAGGTGGTTCCAACTCCACTTGAGTTCCTAAACAAAAAGATTTCTTATATAGGTAAGCAAAGCGATGAAATATATACACACATATGTATGTATGTCCGGCCAAACCGTAACACAAAGATATGTTACTAAAGTAAAAGATTAAACAATTGCACCAATCAATGGATTTTATAGAATGTGTTGCATCCTTCTTCACATTTTAATACAAAAGAAAACAAATTTAATGCAAATAATAAATTATGTAGCAAGATAGATGCCTTGAAGAGGTAATAATGTATATATGAATATCCCTTTACCTATAATTTGTAACTGTAATTTATATAAATAACACTGATGATCGTTTTGACATCAGTAGTTCTTGGATGTAAAAGAATGGTGACCTAAAACTATCTAGAGATCTACCCTGTCCATTTTATCATATATTAACTTTAACTTTTCTTCTCATTGTTGTTCATTTCTGTTCATTTCTGTGGAAAATGCGTTTGACTCAAAGGTTTTCAGGAGATTGCATATTAGAAAACCCGAAATCTTTAAAGCTTTTCCTAGTTTAAGAATCTTTAAAATCTCAGGTGGCTCCTTTTTAAAACCCTAAAATAACAAGTACCTGCACATAAGCTAACATGCACCTGTACATAAACTAACATGTATCAGTACATAAACTAATATGCACCTGTACACAAACTAAAATGTTCCTGTACATAAAAATCATGTACCTGACCATGAACTAACAAGGACTGATGTAAACATAAATAAACAGGTTTATAAATCAACATGCACCTAGGTTCATAAACTAACATAAACCTTTACATAAGCTAACATGTACCACTCCATAAACTAATATGTACCTACCTATGCATAATATAACATGTACCTGAACATAAACTTCAATGTACCTGTACATAAACTTAAACATATACCTGTACATAATCAAACATGTACCTGCAATAAACTAACATGTACATTGTATACCTGTATATAAACTAACATGTACAATGTAGATTGTACCTGTAGGATACAGAGGGAACCTGCCAGAGTGATGAATAATGAGGTTGGTGTACATAAACCAGTAGAGGAACCTCAACACTTGCATTAGGTGACTCAGAATATATCTAAAATATATCTAGAATATATCAGAGGACTCAAAATCAGGGGTCCATGTAATTCCTTTTTCAATCCCATTTGGGATTGACAAATTTGAAAGAAACGGGGGCAAATTTTTTAAATGGGGGAAAATTTTTTTTAAATGATAATTTTTAAAAAATATTGGGGACATTTTTATTTAATTGGGGGCATTTTTTGTTAGTGGAATTTAAAAATGTTTTTTTAATTGGGGGCATTTTTTTTACAATTGGGGGCATTTTTTTAAAAGTTGGGGGCAAAATTTATTTTGGGATCGAGAAAATCAGCTATTTTGGGAATTATATGGACCCCTGCTCAAAATATATCTAAAATATATCTAGAATATATCAGGGGACTCAAAATATATCTAGAATTTATCAGGTGACTCAGAATATATCTAAAATATATCTAGAATATATCAGGGGACTCAAAATATATCTAGAATATATCAGAGGACTCAAAATATATCTAGAATTTATCAGAGGACTCAAAATATATCTAAAATATATCTAGAATTTATCAGGGGACTCAAAATATATCTAGAATTTATCAGAGGACTCAAAATATATCTAAAATATATCTAGAATATATCAGGGGAATCAAATATATCTAAAATATAGCATGAAAAATCCTGAAAATGACGATTTATTTTATTACTTTTCAAAAAAAAATTATGGATGTCGTCTTTGCTCTTTCATTAAAGTAAATGTGCAGATTTTTATCTAATACAAAATTACCCATAATACAAATGAGACTTCAGAGACAACTGTACGGCATTCATTTGGAAGATAACTGTACGGTATACATTTGAGAGATAACTGTACGGCATTCATTTGAGAGATAACTGCACGGTACATATTTGAGAGATAACTGTACGGTATTTATTTGACAGATAACTGTACGGTTTTAATTTGAGAGACAACTGTACGGTATTCATTTGAGAGATAACTGTACGGTATTCATTTGAGAGACAACTGTACGGTATTCATCTGAGAGACAACTGTACGGTATTCATTTGAGAGACAATTGTACTGTATTCATTTGAGAGACAAATGTACGGTATTCATGTGATCTTTTTCATTGAATTCAAGATTCCCTGAAGCATTATGAACATATTTCCAGAGTTATATTAGTTAAAATATACCTTGATTTCAATTTAACCTTTACCTTTCTTAATCTTTACAAACAATCCATTTAAAAATATCTTACCTTGACTGTATATCCTTCCTGTAAAATCACTTTCACTTCAAAAATTTGAGATGAATCGTACACAACAGTACCCTGCAGTTCGACAGACTGATCAGGGGTGTTCAGAATATTTTCGGGTTCAACTCTGTTAATTATTATTAACAAAATGATAGAATGAATTAGTTCCATGTCGTATGTCTACCCTGTGAGCTTATCAGTGACTAAACTTTTTCTAATCAAGGTTTCTAATGTTTGCATAAATAATATTTATCAACAATACTAATTTTATCTATCAGAAAGTGACGCATGCATTTATACAAATTCACTCCAAAGTAAAGAACTAAATATGAAGATAACAGGAATTATAGAACTCCTCCAAAAACTGAAATAAAACTGATACAGTGGTAACCATACAACTCTGGACTAGGAAGACGACTTTTAGACTCAAGCTATGACTTTAAATAGTCCGATAAATTGTGCAGTGTAAACAGAACCATTTCACTTAATGAGTTATAATTAATAAGTTACAAGTCAAACAATTTTCTTTGCAACAACATCAAGTACATGCTCTTGATTATTGCTTTAATTTCTATACCACAGTTTTCTGATTCTTACTTTACATAAAATATTTATGAAAGTATGAAAACCGAGTTATTTTGTTGAATTGAAAGAAATTTAATTTTGTGTAAAAATGATAAAAATAAAAGAAAGATTAAAGATAAAATGTTTACTTTGCAAATGGAGGTAAAGATCCCTCTTTACGGGGAAATAAATGTAATTTTAAATTTTGAATTTTAATCTTCTTTCACTTGGATTAAAACGCACCACGTGCCACATTCATGATAGTTAGGAAGATAGTTAGGAAATTAGTTTGGAAGAAAGTTAGGAAATTAGTTTGGAAGATAGTTAGGAAGATAGTTAGGAAGATAGTTAGGAAGATAGTTAAGAAGATAGTTAGGAAGATAGTTAGGAAGATATTTAGGAAGATAGTTAGGAAGATAGATAGGAAGATTGTTAGGAAAATAGTTAGGAAAATAGTTAGGAAGATAGTTTGGAAGATAGTTGGGAAGATAATTAGGAAGATAGTTAGGAAGATAGTTAGGAAGATAGCTAGGAAGATAGTTAGGAAGATAGTTAGAAAGATAGATAGGAAGATTGTTAGGAAGATAGTTAGGAAGAGAGTTAGGAAGATATTTAGGAAGATAGTTAGGAAGATAGCAAGAAGATAGTTAGGAAGATAGTTAGGAAGATAGTTAGGAAGAAAGTAAAAGATAGTTAGGAAGATAGTTAGGAAGACAGTTAGAAAGAAAGTTAGGAAGATAGTTTGGAAGATAGTTAGGAAGATAGTTAGGAAGATAGTTAGGAAGATAGTTAGGAAGATAGTTAGGAAGATAGTTAGGAAGATAGTTAGGAAGATAGTTAGAAAGATAGATAGGAAGATTGTTAGGAAGATAGTTAGGAAGAGAGTTAGGAAGATAGTTAGGAAGATAGTTAGGAAGATAGTTAGGAAGATAGTTAGGAAGATAGTTAGGATGATAGTTAGGAAGATAGTAAGGAAAATACAGTCATAACCAGAAAACTCCGAAATAGGAAGACGACTGTATAGCACTAAGGAAGTGTATTTGATGTTGTTATAATGATTCCCGTGCTCATTGGACTATCTTAAGTCATAATTTAGGTTTAAAAGTCGTCTACCTATTCCAGAGTTTTCTGATTATCACTGTAGTTAGGAAGATAGTTAGGAAGATTGTTACGAAGATAGTTAGGAAGATAGTTAGGAAGATAGTTAGGAAGATAGTAAGGAAGATAGTTAGGAAGATAGTTAGGAAGATCGGTTGGAGGATAGTTAGGAAGGTAGTAAGGAAGATAGTTAGGAAGATAGTTAGGAAGATCGTTAGGAAGTTAGTTAGGAAGATAGTTAGGAAGATAGTTAGTTAGTTGTGCTCTACTTTTAGAATCTGCCAAAAAATTAGCAAATTTGTAAAAATTGATTTTTTTATCGCAAAATCCAGTTATATAGTAAAAATGTTTGAAAAAAAATTTGTCTAAAAAATGAAAAATTATACATTTTTGAAAAGCCCTTGACCATGCCATTTCAAATATGCAAAATTGCAAAATTTTAAATAACCTGATTTTTAATCAAGAAAAACTGAAAATGTGTAAATTTCCTTTGACAGGTTGTTTGCAAAAAATTTGCAATTTTTTATCGCAAAACTTGTGCAATTCGTTTCCTTATGTCAAAAGCTTTCCAAAAAGCTAAATTTTATCAAAATCTGACAAGTGGAAGTGGGTCAAAACAAAGATTTAGTTTGTTACAGGAAAAAACAGTCATTCAGGCAGTGTGCCTGAGGACTCAGGCAGTTAATATTAAAGCCCAGTTTTAGGCCTAAAGGGAAGGCTTTGGGTATGTAGGAAAAGTCAGAAAATTTCAACAGCCTCAGACCAATACTTTTTGAGCTATGTAAAAAAACTACAGGGTGGGGGGTCAAATTGACCCCCCCCCCCAGCAGGAATAGGGTTAATAAAAATGTTTTGATAATAAGAAATAAATAAATAAAAATATGTCTGAAACAGTATTGCATTAAATTTCCTTTTCAGTTTAACAGAAGGCCGTAGAACTACCTTTAAAGGGACTGTAGTCGGGTTTTCACATGGTCATTCTCTTATAGAGTGGTATGTGCGATTTACAACGGTACCCTTTAAGCCTGTACATGATTTCAAAGTTTCTGAGTTATTCCTCTAATTCCATCCTAAAGGAATTGAGTCTTTGCCACAAACTCAGATTTTCTAATATCTATAACTTAGCAACCCGTTTTCCTATACCTTTGATATTTCAAACTATTAATTCTGGTAGATCAAATAGTCTAAGTTTGAAATATAAAACCATCAGGTTGCAAAGATATTGGGGTTAGAAAATCATAGTTTGTGGCAAAAACTCAATTCCTTTGATTATTTTTAAAATGTGAAACTCTTTAAAAATTTTGTTATAATCAGAAATTAAAGGTTTTCCAAGGAAAAAGACCGAAAGAAGGTGATCAGAGACTAGATTTTTATAAACAGCGAGACAAAGTTGAATCATATACTGAGTTGAAACTTCAACTTGGACTGCACTACTCTTCAGCTTGAACCAGTTCACAGGAGAATTGGTTTATCTTAGTCTACGTGATTCAACTCTGTCTCAATATTTTTTAATCTTGTTTAAACATTTTCTGAAAATATTGTTTTTTAATAATTTTAAGATTTGCAATTTAAGTAGTTAATTAATTCCTCTTAACATTTGCGGAGAGGTTTTAAAAATCACAACCTGTTTTTAGCTAAACCCCCTTTAAATATACATTCTCTGTATATCTAATATCTATATCTATGTATATGTACCCCCGAGTATACCCTTATTGTCTAGTAACTTGAATACACTGTTACTAAGGAGGAAATTGAACCAAAACCAAATCTTAATTTAATGATTTCACAGAAATATTATAAACAAGGAGATCAGATACCGGACACACAGATGAAGCTTGGATATTAAACTCTTGAAATACTAAAGTTAAAAAGATAAAATTCAGTCTTTCACATTAAACATAATCTTGCCAATAATGCACTGCAAAAAGTTATTTTGTGACTTATCAATATAAAATCTCAATTAGTTGTTTTACACACGTGGAAGCGTATCAAAATGAAAGCTATTTCTTCATCATAAAATGTCATTATAGTCCTTGAGATAAACATTTTATCAGTTCAGAACGCTGAGCTGAACACTCAAAAAAGCTCATCAAAAACTATTTCTGTTCAAGATTAAAAATGGAATCGGCATTGATGATTTATGATCGGACATACAACATACACAGGGGCGGAATAAACGCCAATCACGTAATATTAAGTAAATTTCACTAAAGATTAAAATCTTAAATGTTTTCAAACATCGCTCCTCTTTACGAGGTCTTGAGAAGAACAAAAATGTTTCTAAATTTTTATAATGGAACCGGATAGATAATAATGGAACCGGATAAATAATAATGGAACCGAATAAATTTCGATTTTCTAAATTTTGCGTATAATAAATTTAGAGTGGGTACAAGGTAACAAAATCGTACCACGTTTAAATTAGACCTTCTCAACAAAAGAACTTCTTAAACAATGGATATTTTTATCAAGCTCAATTGAATCTGAGCGTTCATTCTTCGAACGTTCTTCTGACAGTGCAGTGTGCTAAATATCTGAAGAATTATTTGAAAAATTGATCCGCAATGAACTATAAACCACTCCTGCTGTTTCTTTGTTCAATATGCTAATATTCAATGTATTTATGTATCTATATATACAGTAATAACCAGAAAACTCTGGAATAGGAAGTGAACTAAAAAGAATCAAGTTTTAACTTTAAATAGTCCAATGAACATGAGGCACAGCAGTTGTGCAGTTTAAACAGACCCAATTCACTTTTAATAACTTCGTACTAAATGTATTTGCTTTCTTAGAACATCAAATACTCTTATGCTAGCATTGATTTAATGTCGTCTTCCTATTCTATAGTTTTCTTGTTATCACTGTATAAAGTTGTTTTCTCAGTTTCTCTGTTTGTTTGCATTCTGATCATAACTCATTTAGCCCCTGACCGGTTTGCCTCAAATTTTTATTTGGGAACTCGGACGAATGACAAGAATGTGTATATGAAAAAATAGCTAAAATCGTAATTTACGACCAAGCGCTTCTTAACGGCGGGAGTAACGCTGCGGTACATCATATCTACAGTAAATATTCTTATTTCACTCTGCGACATTACTGATTCAACTTTTTGAGCTCGTAGCTTCTCTAGCTTTCATTCAAAGCACAAGCATGATTGAGAGTAGCGAATGTATCCGGTTACATATTAGAAATTAAAAACATTTTATTCTTCCTAATATCTCTTCAATAAGAGGAGTTCAGATTGAATATATACATACTAGGCTTTTAGGGCGCTTCGCGCCCATCTTCTATTTAAATTGTGAATATGTTCTTTTTGTTTACATTTTAAAACTTAAAGAAGAAAAAAATGTTGCGGATTTTAAAAAAAATTCGCGGATTTTCAAGAATTTAAATTTTTTACAAAATTAAAAACCTTTAAAACACATTTTTAAAAAAATTTTATCATTCATAAACCTTCCTTGTGGTCACGTGATGTCCCACACAAAATTTGGTCCGGTTCGGTTCAGTCGTTTTGACGTTTATTGGATACAAACAGACAGACAAGCCAAATTTATATATAGATGTAAGATTTTTATCTTACGGTGCAATTTACTTCATCTATCTATATATAAATTTGGCTTGTCTGTCTGTTTGTTTGTTTGTTTGTCTGTTTGTTTCCAATAAACGTCAAAACGGCTGAACCGATCGGCCCAAATTTTTTGTGGGACATCTAGGGACCCCAGGGAAGGTTTATGAATGATTGAAATTTTAAAAATTTGTGTTTAAAAGTTTTTTATTTTTGTAAAATTTTGAAAATGCGCGAAAAATATAATGAAATCCGCAAACTTTTTTTGTTTTTGTTTTATACTGTACAAAGAGAAGATGCTCACAGATAAAGCCACAATTAAAAGTTTAAATAGAAGATGGGCGCGAAGCGCCCTGAATTTCTAGTAAATAATATTTTCAAATTGACTATTTTAAACTTAAAAATCAGAATAGAAATAAATTAATTTGAAAGATTGTAGAATAAATTGATATATTGTTTAATATACATCGTCTATAGCTCTAGGGCATTTCATTATAGTGAATTTCAAGGTAAGGTAAATAAAAGGGAGAACGCGGGTTCAAACTTCATTCCGAAATTCATTTCTAGAGAAATTGAGTCTTTGCCACAAACTCGAATTTTCTAATCCCCATATCTTTGCAACCTATTGGTTTGAACCTTTGATATTTTAAACTTAGCCTATTTGATCAAACAAAATAGTCTGAAATATCTAAGGTCAACGACATTAGGTTGCAAAGAATGCGGGATTGAAATATTTGAGTATGTGGCAAAACAGAATTTATATTTCCTTTGATGGAAGAGGAGAGGAGGATGGTAGTTGCGGTGGGACAAAAAATTGAGGGAGGATGGGATGTGGGATTTTTAAAGGAAGGGAGGGGGGGGGACTTTAAAGTTTTACCGTTGTAAATTGAAGTCTGGGAATAAATTTGGTTCAGACACTTGTGTAGGGACATANTTAATTAATCTTTTTTTTCACCAAGAGAGGGGGGTTAGAAGAGTTTGTGTGGGGGAAAGAAGAGAAGATCTGAAGGTAGTATTTTCAAATTAGGGATAAAGATTTAGAGAAGATGAGAAGAGGAAGATTTTAAAATTAAAGAGAGGATTAAGATAAATAAGCAAACACTAGGATTAATGGATTTATTTTCATAAGGAAATGACAATATGAAGGCTTTAAGAAAGGATATGAATGGTTTGAGGAATGAAATGAAGGGTTTGAGGAATGAAATGAAGGGTTTGAGGAATGATATGAAGGGTGTAAGGAATGATATGAAGGGTAAAAGGAATGATATGAAGGGTTTGAGGAATAATATGAAGGGTATAAGGAATGATATGCAGGGTTTAGGAATAATATGAAGGGTATAAGGAATGATATGAAGGGTATAAGGAATAATATGAAGGGTTTGAGGAATAATATGAAGGTGTAAGGATGATATGAAGGGTATAAGGAATGATATGAAGGGTATGAAGAATGATATGAAGGGTATAAGGAATGATATGAAGGGTTTGAGGAATGATATGAAGGGTGTCAGAAATGATATGAAGGGTTTGAGGAATGATATGAAGGGTTTGAGAATGATATGAAGGGTATAAGGAATGATATGAAGGGTATAAGGAATGATATGAAGGGTATAAGAAATGATATGTCTTGTTTTGGTTAAATATTAATCTTAATCTGTGCTCTGCTGAAACATGTTTCAGTGATAAATAGAAATCTTAAACAAAATCTTTTAAATAATAATTTGTAGAATTTAACCCTGAGTCTGTAAAAGTATAATTTAAGTGTAAAATCCAGTGCCTGAATGCCCCCTGCCCCCCCCCCCCGGGTCCCCCAGTATGCAACCCTGTAATCTCTGTGATGTATCATTGCCAAGTCATTTATATGAATATTAGATAAGACCGAGGGACACATTAGATATTGAACAAGGGAATAAATACTAATCTTAAATAGATACAGGGTACACCAAACATATTCATATTATATATTCAATATTCATGCAAGGAAACCCCTTTATATTCAATTATATATTCAATATTCAGGCAAGCTAATTCCTTTATATTCAATTATATATTCAATATACATGCAAGCTAATCCCTTTATATTCAATTATATATTCAATATTCATGCAAGCTAACCCCCTTTATATTCAATTATATATTCAATATACATACAAGCCAACCCATTATATTCAATTATATATTCAATATTCATGCAAGCTAACTCCTTTATATTCAATATTCATGCAAGCTAACCCCTTTATATTCAATTATATATTCAATATTCNATTTATGCAAGCCAAACCGTTATATTCAATATTCATGCAAGCTAACCCTTTATATTCGTTTAAACATTCAATATTTATGCAAGCCAAACCGTTATATTCAATATTCATGCAAGCTAACCCTTTATATTCGTTTAAACATTCAATATTTATGCAAGCCAAACCGTTATATTCAATATTCATGCAAGCTAACCCTTTATATTCGTTTAAACATTCAATATTTATGCAAGCCAAACCGTTATATTCAATATTCATGCAAGCTAACCCTTTATATCCGTTTATACATTCAATATTTATGCAAGCCAACCCGTTATATTCAATATTCATGCAAGCTATCCCTTTATATTCAATATTCATGCAAGTTAACCCTTTATATTCAATATTCATGCAAGCTAACCCTTTATTTTCAATATTCATGCAAGCTAACCCTTTAAATTCAATATTCATGCAAGCTAACCCGTTATAACAATCTGAAAACTATAGAGTTTACAGAATGCATTTTAAATACGAAGACTATAAACATCCTAATATCCTGATTGAAAACATACACGGTTGGTTAAGTAGCAAATTGAACATGTTAAGTTTTAAATCTCTTTTTACATCATTTAATTATTTTTCGAACACCAAATTTTTCCTTGTAATGTTGACGAGAGAAAATTCATATTTTATTGTTTTGTACGTCGTCTTTACAGCTTTTTATTCCAAAGTAGCATTTTTATAAACTTTATCAGTAGCTTCAAAATCAGCTTATTAAGAGGGAAATGGGTCTGTGTTCACTTCATATTTAAAATACTGTCGTCTTCCTATTCCAAATATGTTATGGGTTGTACTGTATAAAAGATAAACATTTATCCTTTATTTGCTTGGATTTGTTTATCTAATCTTCTGGAACCTTCTCCACACTATTGTTAAACCTTGCCAGGTTTTTTCTTCCTTCTCGTGTCAAATTGATGGATTGACAGAGATGCAATGGAATAATCCTAAAGGGGGTAAGTTTGCACAATTATAATACTTATTTTTTTCTATATCAATGTAGTGTTCAAGATAACTCCTTTTTAAAGATTTTTTTTAAAGCTTCTAAAATTATGTTTCTGGGTGAAAATGGTTTCGAAATTAAAACTTACTGACTCATATAGCCTGTATGTAAGAATTATAGTATTATTTGCATCTGTACTTGACTTTGAAAATGATACAAGTAATTAGATGTAATCGCCATTCACCCCCTCGTATAGTTTTTTGCTTGTATTTTCCACAAAAAAATTAATATCAAATACCTATTTTTTTAGGGGGCATACTTTTTTGTTTTTGACTGACTTCCTAATTTAACTTTTCGTCAAAAACATGGTGGTGTACATCAACAAAAACTAAACAAACAAAAAAAAAGAAACATACAAACCAAACAATGAAATATGAATATAGCAATGATTAATCTTCTTCTTTCTGAATTTAAATGAGTTTATTTTCTCAGTTCTTATTTCCAACCACCATAGATTTATAAAAATACAGATCCAGATTCTACACAACCAAAGATTTATAAATATAAAGATCCAGATTCTACAAGAGAAATATCTGTTTCTCAAAAATATAAGAACAATTGATACGAATAAACATGGAGAATATATTGTTTGGTCTGTCACGTGACTTAAAAACATGCTCTTCACGCTGCAGACAGCAATCTTCATTTTCGAACGAAAATTTTTTAGTTTTTAGAAATAAAAGAATGGAAGATTTATTCTCTTGGATCATATAGTTTAAGTTTAAGATATTAAAAATTAACGCCTTTTAAACCCTCTTGTAAATAATGCTTTAAGAAATACAGTTATACATACTACTTTACTTTACAGTTTACATAGGGTAGGATATCTTTGCAGTTTATATAGCATATAATATCTTTATAGTTTACATAGGATAGGATATTCTTACAGTTAACATAGGATAGAATATTATTACTGTTTACAAAGGATAGGATATATTTACATTTTACATAGGATAGAATATTATTACTGTTTACAAAGGATAGGATATTTTTACAGTTAACATAGGATAGAATATTAATACTGTTTACATATGATAGGATATATTTACAGTTTACATAGGATAGAATATCTTTACAGTTTACATAGGATATGATATCTTTACATTTTATATAGGATAGGATATTCTTACAGTTAACATAGGATAGAATATTATTACTGTTTACATTTGATTGGATATATTTACAGTTTACATAGGATAGGGGAGAATATCTTCAAAGTTTGCATACGGTAGGATATCCTTACAGAGCTGAAAACTTTAGAATGGGATATCTGTTATCCCAATGTTAATTAATCTGGAGATTAATAACAAGAGGAGATCAAGCATTAATCTTGATATCCATCATTCTAAAGTTTTCAGCTCAGTTTACATAGGATTGAATATCTTTACAGGTGACAGGAGATAGGATATTACAACCGAATGAAAGACGACTTAACTGTTAAATCTTTATATTTCTGTATCTGTGGTAGACTATAGTTTTCCCAGAGTAGTAATATTAACTCCTCTATTCCAATTTATCTTGTGAAAAGTGACAAGAAGGAACCCTCTGGATACAACAAGCTGGAACCCTCTAGATACAACAAGCTGGAACCCTCTGGATACAATAAGCTGGAACCCCGTGGATACAACAAGCTGGAACCCTCTGGATACAACAAGCTGGAATCCTCTGGATACAACAAGCTGGAACCCTCTGGATTCAACAAGCTGGAACCCTCTGGATACAACAAGCTGGAACCATCTGGATACATCAAGCTGTAACCCTCTGGATACAACAAGCTGGAACCCTCTGGATACAACAAGCTGGAACCCTCTGGATACAACAAGCTGGAACCCTCTGGATTCAACAAGCTGGAACCCTCTGGATACAACAAGCTGGAACCATCTGGATACATCAAGCTGGAACCCTCTGGATACAACAAACTGGAACCCTCTGAATTCAAGAAGCTGGAACCCTCTAGATACAACAAGCTGGAACTCTCTGGATACAACAAGCTGGAACCCTCTTGATACAACAAGCTGGAACCCTCTGGATACAACAAGCTGGAACCCTCTGGATACAACAAGCTGGAACCCTCTGGATACAACAAGCTGGAACCCTCTGGTTACAACAAGCTAGAACCCTCTGAATACAACAAGCTGGAACCCTCTGTGGGGGGAGCAAAGTTTGTGAGCTGAGGGACTAGAAGAAGGGGGGTGGGGGAGGGAATTATAGGATGAGCTAGAGAGAGGGTTAAGATTTGATTTGCATTGATCTTTTCATTGCTCAGATCAGGATAATATTTATTCATTTATGTAAAATAAATCAGATTGTTGTTTAAAGAAGAAAAACATAATAACATAAATATCCTTTAGATTGTAGCTTGAAAGATTTCTTTTTGTCACAAAAAGGGACTATTTTTAGCCTTGATATAAGTTTTTCGTCAAATTGGTAAAATGAAACTTTCCTCATAGATAACTTCTTTTGATCATTTCCGCTTAGTTGAATTCTCAAAACCAATTAGTCAAACACTTTTTATAAGTCAAAATCTGAGTCGCCATCTTCACTCACAAATATTTGCTAGTCAAATTATAAAAAAAAATGTTTATTAAACCAGACTTTTGGGCGCTTCCCGGCCCCTTTTCTCTTAAAAACATTAAACTGTTGCTCTACAAGCTGCCATATTTCGTTAGTATTCATTAATAGCTATTTTTTTAGGATTGATGTATTTTCAGAATATTAAAGGAATTGAGTTTTTGCCACAAACTCTGATTTTCTAAACTCTATATCTTTATATCCCAATGTCGTAGACCTTAGATATTTCAAACTATCAATACTTATAGATAAAATAATTTAAGTTTGAAATATCCAAGGTTTGCACCATCAGATTTGAGTTTGTGGCAAAAACTCAATTCCTTTCGACATTTTTTTCGGGGAAATTTTTTTTATTTTTAACCATCCATAATATTCCATTATTATAACGGCACTATTGGGTCAGATCGCGCGTTTTAGCCGTTTCTAAGTTTATTGACACAGAACGAACAGACACCAAAACAGACAAACAATGTATATATATAAAATATAGATGGAATCCATATGTTATTTCATTAATAAAGTAGCATGTTCAAATCCTAACGGTAACCTTAAACCTATTGTCTGATTACAGTTGACCAAGATATCCTTTTTCCCTGCTGAGAAATTAAATTGCACTTTTTCTAAAAAGAAAAAGTGCAGAAAATACCGTTATTATGAATAGGACATGTCGCTCATTGGGAGGTTCACTTGAATTTACGCATACAGCCACTTTCAGCAGGATTTTACAAACATAAAAAAGTATTATTATCAATTTTCTTTCATAATATATCTAATACATTACTGAGGGTATTCCCCCCGGTTCACCAGGAAGCCAGTGTAGGCAATAACAAAATTAGTTTTTATATATTGTTTATTTATTATCTTTAGAACTGGTTTTATTTAGGTTTGTTTACATTCTTGGGATTCTAGAGGGAACGGATAAATGGGAGAGAGGGAATGAGGGTGGGACACTGGCTTTGATAATGGTTAATGCAGGATTAGCAGTGGCGCAACTAGAATGGGTGGGGGCAAAGCTGATTTTACCCCCACCCATTGTTTGTTACTCACTCTTTTTGAGAAAATATTTGAACCACGTAGAATTTTTTAAACCACTTCTCTTGTGCACCGGTTCAACTTACTCTGCACGGTTCAACTATGTCCATTATACAAGGTGTATTGAATTGAGCACGCCTGGGATACTATACTGCATCAATTAACATTTTATTAATTAATCTTTTTTTTCATCAAAGAGATATGTTTCTAACATCTGCTCAAATAATATTTATCTTCTGTAGTCTATTCTTATATCTCTGCTAGCTTCCAACATAACCTTAGTCTGTGTACAAACAGATCTGGAGTATTTGATCTTAGCTCTGGTATTATCGAAAACTAGGCTATCAGTAAACCATAATATAGGTTTAGTTAGACCAGGAGTATACGGATCTACAGTACTCCAATATTAGAGTAAAATAAAGAAACCATGGTATATATAGGTTTAGGTAAACCTGGAGTATACGGTTCTACAACTCTAATATATTAGTAAACTGAAGAAATCATAGTATAGGTTTGGGTAGACCTGGAGTATACAGTTCTACAACTCTAATATTAGAGTAAACTAAAGAAACTATAATTCTCTGCAACCCAACCAATGTTTGAAATATCAAAGGGTACATCATCAGGTTGGCAACGACTATGTTTTCCTTTCTCTAAATCACATATTTATGGGGGCCAACTTTCAAGTGTTTCTGATAGAAGGGCTAACTTTCCAATTGAAAAAAGGTGACGCACTCAAAATCAGAAAATAATTTGGCTTTATCAAGACTGTTTATATAAATGCTTATTAACTTACCGCTTACCGCTGACCATGTAGTAAAGTGTGTTCATGTGTTCCATCCAATGTAAGAAATGGGAATTTTTGTAATTTGAAAGAAACTTAAGGTTTCCACTGTGGATATCGAGTTCAGTCATTTCAAACAAAAGTTCCTACGTCAGCTCACATTTATAAAATAGAATAAATTTAAGTATATAATTTGAAATGATTTAAGCAGTATATTAAGTTCCCGGATATTTCTAATATATTCAGAGATACTGGAAACTTTAAATTCTACCATAATCCTAATCTTCAAACTAAATTAAAATAAAAGTAAATATAGTTGATAAAAACTCTAAAACCTTGCTGGAAAAATACAAAATGACCTGAAAATTCATTCTATTTTATGTTTTTAAATACATCCTTTATCTATAGAATAATGTTCATTTTATTCAAACTCAAGCAATAATTCATCCTAGACTAGAGTAACCCAAACCTGGCCACTGATATACACATGTAGTTATAACATTTATTCATACAGGGCTACCCACATAGGAAGAGATGGAGATTGTTGAATTTATGATTCCTTGATTCTATCTTTGTTAAATATTTAAAATACCTGTAAAAGATTTTATTTAAGGAAGAACCCCAAAAACAAAATCATGATAAAGTAATTGAGGCTTTGCCACACACTCTCATTTTCTAATCCATACATCTTTGAAACCCCATGTCGTATACTTTAGATATTTGAAACTAATGAAAGTAGGAAATTACAAAGGTTTACATCATTAGGTTGTAAAGATAAAGAAATGAGAAATTATACGTCGACATGATAAGAATCAGATCTTTCAAAAAATTTAAATCTTTTTTTTAACTTCGAAAAGATGTATTTGATATTTCTTCTGAAAGTAAGGATTGACATGACAACAATAACAGTTTTAAAGTTTTCTATTTCCCGTATTAGCATTTTTATTAAACTTTCAGGAGAAATTCTCAAGAAAAAAAAAACATTTGGAATTTAAGATTAGAATATTTCAAATTTTTGTCATAAGTTATACAATTCACTGGCAAAATGATAAATGTTATCCCACGGTGGACTAGGACAATTTGAATTCGAGCCGGACCGACTCCTTGTACCGATCTAGGGACGCGCTGCACCCTATCCTATGCTGGCTTGGTTTCAACTTTGATGGCGCGGCCAGACTTTTTACAGTACCCGGCCTATCAAAGGCCTATTTGACCGACCCCACTAGTTTGGTCACTGATCAGGTTTCAGCGTTATATTTAACGTTTTTCTGGGCTATTCAAGGACACTTTGCGGTTTTTATAGAGAACAAAAATGTACAGGGTCTCACTCACAACCATGATCAAGCTTGGTCATTTATTCCTTTCAAACTAAAACTAGAAACCATCTATTTATAAATTTGGCTTGTCTGTTTGTTTGTCTGTTTGTTTGTTTGTATCCAATAAACGTCAAAACGGCTGAACCGATCGGGCCCAAATTTTTTGTGGGACCTCATGTGGCCCCAGGGAAGGTTTATGAATAATCAAAATTTCAAAAATTTGCATCTAACAGAATTCGATTTTCATCTAATTCTGTTAAAATTTTGAAAATCCACAAATTTTTTATGATACCCGCGAGATTTATTTTGTTTTGTTTTACAATGTACACAAAGAGAACAAGTTCACAATTGAAATAGAAGATGGGCGCGAAGCGCCCTATCAGCCTAGTAAGGTTTAAAAATGTACATTTCTATGGCGACAAAAAAGTGTCAAACCTTTAAAGTCGACTGTCTTTGTGATAGGAAATTAATTGTAAATAAATTAAATAATTCAGCAAGAATTAATGATTCAAATTTTCATATAATTCAAAAACTTTTTTTTACTGTGCAGTTAAAGTATTGATATACTAATATCAATTTTGTCGCGAAGAAAATAGTTTTACTGAAACTTTTAATTATATTAAATCCAATCCCGAAATTTTGATGAAAAAGTTTTAAATATATGATTTGATCATAATATTTGGAAAATTTGTAAAATCTCAATTTTCTGGTTGGTTTCACCAAGCTTCACCTGTAGTTCTGCAACAGAGAAAATTTAAAAAAGAATATTATTACATCAAGATTTTAGATCGGTATTAAGCCAGTCAAATCTTAAAGGGACTGTACACAGGTAATTTCAAAAACTCCCTAAAGAAGATTTGCCTGCTCGTGAATCAAATGTGCTCCTATTGCATTTTTTTAATATTCTGTATCTAGATTAACCAACTTGTCATCAGTTTTAATTTTGTATTTAATTATTATAAAAAGTTTAATCTCGCAGCAAGGAGAAAATTAGCTCCCAACTCGTCTAAAAAAGTATAATTTGCCCTGGTAAAGATCTAAACTATAAACATATATATATATATGCCTTCTTTTCATTTTTTCCCGCTTACATGAAATAAAATAGATAGTTCAATCTTTGTTTCAAATAGACAAATGTAGAGACCGATGAACGAAATAGATCGATAAATAGATTTGTAAACAATAATAACAAATCCCTTCACTTAATTAGAGGGAACATTGTGAGCAATGAAGGGAGGGGGGGGGGTCGAGACTATAGGGAAAAGGGAGGAAAGGGCAGGTACAATGTGAAGTGTGATGGGGTGGAAGGCTAAGCCTCCAGAATCTGACGCCCGAGCCGCAATTTTATCTGTTCGTATTCGAAATATCTGAATTTGTCTCTGAAAATTGCACTTTTCTCAACCATTTTGATGAGCATTTTCCAGATTTAGGAATTGAGTCTTTGTCCCAATTTAAAGTTTCTATTCCATATATCTTTGCAACCTAATATTTTGATATTTCAAACTTAGACTTTATTGATAATTAGAAAATCAGAGTTTGCGGCAAAAACTCAATTCCTTTTATCTGTTTAAATAATTGGGATAGACTAAGTCAAATCTTTTTCTTTCAAATATATAGGCTGAAAATAAGTGTTTAAAGGGAGTGTTCGAGAAAAATGAAAGGGGGTATCGGCTTACGGCGAAAAAATATCGCTTTTCATCACTACTAATCTTACTTCTTTCTTTTGTTTCTATAAGGAGAAAATTGTTAAAAATGACTTAATTATTCTGGAGAACGTAGCGTTTATAGAAATTCAGAGTGTAATCACTCAAAGCATCGAGAGCAGAGACATCTGGCGGCCAACTATTTTGGCGTTTAAGTGTATTGTATACAAAACAAATAAAAAATATAATGAAATATTAACTATATACGATCATGCATCGAAAAAAAATCGCTGACTAAAGGTTGTAATATCTGAATGATTTATTTGAAATTAAATTGATTATTTTACGATACGAGTCGTTTATTGCAACTTGCTGAATTTGTATGGACGCTACGTTCTTTAGTATGAGTCGTTTTTAACAATTTTCTCTATAGACTCAAAAGATAGAAGTAAGATTTGTAGCGATCAAAAGCGATTATTTTTCACAGTAAGCCTAGATTCAGGGGGTAAGATTGACAAGAATGTGGTTCGGACCCATGAAAGTGACGGCTTGCCCCTCTCTGTTGGTGGTGGGAGCAGGGTTGGGGGTTGGAATAAAATTGGATAAATCCTTCCCTTGGGAGGAACTTCTTACAATACAGTAGACAATTATACCCACTATACTGTCTCCAGATCACACACTTACCACCATAGAGAAGAAAATAAGAGCTGAAGAAGAAAAAGAAAAAGAAATAAGATGGAGAAGAAGTGGAGAAAGGAAATCAAATAAGATGGAGTAGAAGAAGAAATAAGATGAAGTGGAAGAAGAAAAAAATTAAATGGTGTAAAAGAAGAAAAAGAAGAAGAAAAATCAGAGAAGAAAAAAGACAGTAAAGACAAAGGAAAATAAGAAGAAAAGAAGAAAATAAAATGACGGAGATGAGGAAAATAAGATTAAAGAAGACAAAGAAAAGAAAACAAAGAAGAGCAATGGAGGTAAAGCGATGGAAGAGAAGAGATACTGAAAGAGAGGAAAGTGGAAGGAATAAGAATAATTGGAGGGAAATGAGAAGGGGGAAGAAAATAGCTCGGAATAGAGAGGAAAGTGGAAGGAATAAGAATAATAGGAGGGAAAGGAGAAGGTAGAAGAGAAGAGCTAAGGAGAGAGAGGAAAGTGGAAGGAATAAGAATAATAGGAGGGAAATGAGAAGGTGGAAGAGAAGAGCTTGGAATAGGCAGGAAAGTGGTGGAAATAAGAATAATAGGACGGCAAGGAGAAAGGAATGAGAAGAGCTAGGGAGAGAGTAAATGGAAAGAAAGGAAGAATAAAATGGGGACACTGGGAGAGGGAAAGAGAGGAGAACTATGGAGGCGGAGGAAAGTGAAAGAAAGGAAGAATGAAAGGAGAAAAAAGGGGGAGGAAGGGAGAACTATGGAGGAAGATACAGGAGGGTTGAGGATAGTTTGGAAAGGGTTCTATGTATATTTCTATTTGGAAATCAATGTATGTAATGTGTAGAAGGAGAAACAACAGGACAGAACCAAATATCGAGGAATAACACAAAACAGAATTTTAAACATACATTTTTATTTATATTCCATCAAAATTCTGAAAAGGAATTGAGTTTTTGTCACAAATTCTGATTTTCTTATCCTTTATCTTTGCATTTCAATGTCAGAGATCTTAGATATTTCAAACTATGAATAATTTTAGTTTAAATAATTGATAGTTTGAAATATCAAATATTAAAACGGGTTGGTTGCAAAGATATAGCGATTTTAAAAACAGAATTTGTGGATAAAACTCAGTTCCTTTTCCCCTAAATTTATTCTATACCCTTAGAATCAACATTCCACAGTGAAATAGACTGTAGACGTCAAATTTGTAGAGTGGCATTTCAGATCCACAAAAATACTATGTATGATCAAGATTGAATCAGCTTTATTTACAATAGATTGTATAATTTATATACATAGTCGGACAAAATTATGAAAAGAATGTTTCTAAACGTGTTGAAAAATTGTCGACATTTTTTTTCATTATAAATTATAAATTATTAAACCCTGAGCAGTGATGGATGTTAAGTGGTATTAAAAATATTTTGTAGAAACGTTGACCCCGTTACAAATATAGCCTGCCTATTCAAGGGTTTATAAAATATATATCAAAGGTTACACTTTAAAGGTATATTTATATATTCTAAAATGTAATTTCTTGAGTCTTGAGTCGTGATTTCATTTTAAATGAACTCGAAAATTTCTTTTCTAATCTCCAAATCTAGATTTAATCTTTTCATTGAAATTTATTCAAAAGTTAAGTAAGTTTAAAACTAAATTACAGTGAGATCCAGAAAACTGTGGACTATGAAGACGACTTTTGGGCTCAAGTCATGATTTAAATAGTTGTTTAAACATGGGAATATTGCAGTGTGCACAAACCAAAACAACTTAAAAAGTAAATTTTTCGGTAAAAAATATTTGCTATGAAACCACATCAAATACACGTAAATTTTGCTTTCATGTCATCTTCTTATTCCAGAGTTTTCTGGTTCTCGCTGTAGTTCCATTTTTTAGAATCATAATGGAACATTATTTAGAAAATATATCAAAAGGTAAAAAACCGGTGACAACTTATGAAGCAGCGTAATATTTGATACATGTTAGTTTCATTAAAAAAATTCATACATTTTTAAATATTGTAATATATGTATACATAGGAGTTATACCTTATTATTTGAAAAAAGGATTTCATAGAAATAAAATATCAAATTAGCTGAAGTTATGATACAGTGGATCTCGAAAGACGACATTTAAGCAATCTTATGTTCATTTGATGTTGTCAAAAAGAAAATATTTTAACCAATAGGTTAAATATCTTTTTTAAGATCTAGATATTTATTTATGTATCGAGGTCACGGATACATTTTTTCGGTTTTTCTTGCCAAAATTAATGTTACATTTATATTCAAGTATTGACGAAGCAGCAGTTCAAAAGAAAAAACTACATTATATTTACTAGGATAGCATACTTGTATGCAATGTGACTTAGGAATACGACAAACACGGTGTGTGTTATCAATTATTAGGAAATGCTATAAATAACTTTGTGCATGTTTTCACATAAACATGCAACGGAGACGAGTTCTCTTTTTTCTATTAAGGAAAATTGATGTTAGTTTCATAACGAGGAACATTGATAGTTCCTCGTTAATATTGAGGCTACATAATATAGGATAAAAGAAGGAACATTATAATTAAGAAATATAATAACGAGGAACATTGACGGTTCCTTGTTAATATCGAGGCTACATGGTTAAATATCTACTACGACTAGAACAAGCTAGGGGGACGAGCGCTGCGACTAGGACAGATTTAATAAATTGCATGGTTGGATAGTTTCCGCTAGGGAAAAAGCCTTTGGGAAAGTACCTAACATCAATGGGTCGGTGTGCATTAATGTACAATCGTACTGTGTTTTATGTTTATTCAACTAATAACTTGAAACCCAGCCTTCTTTAGCAGTATTCTTTCTTTTCCAGAGTATTATGATTCCCATAGTAAAGTTTTAACTAATACATAGTAAAAAAAATTCTGATTCTTATAAAAAGAACCCGTGGATGCTAGCGCATAAACATATAGTTTGTTTTTCCAGTGAGTTGAGAGTGAACATCCATTTATTTCTATTTGTTTAGACATTTTATTCTCATCAGTATTCTTATCATCCTTGGATTTAGAATAAAATATACAAATAGTGTTTCTGCTTTTATTTATACAATTGATGGATTTAAAGACAGGTTGACAAATAGTAGATTCAACTTTCCTAGTCTTGATAGAAGGAGATATTGGAGATATTGGATACAGGGCACAGGATACAGGATTCAGGATACTGGATACTGGATACTGGATACAGGATACTGGATACAAGATACTGGATACAGGATACTGGATACAGGATACTGGATACAAGATACTGGATACAGTTTCTTGGATACGGGATACTGGATACAGGATACTAGATACAGGATTCTGGATACAGGATACTGGATACAGGATACTGGATACAGGACTGGTATACCTAGAAGCTCTATGGTTTTGTGTGCTCTAACAAAAACACCTACTCTAGTCTCCTCACTTTGCTAAAATATTAAAAAAAAACTGTAAACAAAACAAATTTTTTTTAAAAATTACTCGAATCTGGCAGAATCAATTCAATTTCAATTCAATAATTTACATACTGTACACTCGAATTTACATACTGTACACTCTAATTTACATACTGTACTCTCGAATTGTAATTAAAATATGACAGTTTTAAATTTTCTTTTACTTTAAAATGGAAAATTTGCATGTTTTCAAAAAAACTTGTTTTCTGAACACATATTGTAAAAAGTTGTAAAATCTTTTTATGAAATTTTCCTAATCTCACTTTTGGGTGGAAAACGAAATTTACAGGAGTTACACGGTCGCAAAGTTGTTATTTTCCTTGAAAAAAGTCTAGTTTACCAATTATGGTTTAATGTTTCCACCCTGTAGTTTAATATTGCTCCACCCTGTAGTTTAATCTGGGCGTGGAGGATATTATTCGTCTGCTGCTGGCAGCCCTGTATATTTATGCACCCTGAGCTCGGCTAAACCGTTCAATTCTTTCAATTCTTTATGTTCAACTTCACTTCAGGTATTTAGACATTCAGCCTAATTTACAGTTATCAGAAGAATACAGTGATAGGACAGGAGAATACAGGGATAGAACAGGAGAATACAGAGATAAGACAGGAGAATACAGGGATAGAACAGGAGAATACAGGGATTATAAATTCCTTTACATTGTTTTCTTGAAGTAGAAATGCTCAAGTCACTTTCACCATAAATGAAAACAAATAAGTTTTCAAAATAAAAAAATATATGTTATAAACATGTGTCGCATGAGAATATTTTCAAAATATAGATACGTACATACAGAAAAAAAGTGTGATTTGCGGCACCTGGTGGAAAATTGTACCTTTTTTGTGCAACTCTCCTGTATGGTGTTTTTTCAATATTTTTCGAAAATTTGTAATTTTCTTTGGAACCTTTTTTCTCTCAAAATCAAAAGTTCAGAAAAAACAAAAATTTGTAAATTAATTGTTTCTATCGAAATCTAAAATTTTAAAAAGATTGAATCAAGGAATCACAGAAAATTTGCAAAATTGTAATAAAAAATTCGCAATTTCAGGAAAAATAGTTTTTCAATGGTTTTTAAGGTTTTAAATGAACAGCGTTTATTTAATACTTTAGAAGAAAGGAAGTAGAGAATTTAAATAAGTTTTCCTTAAAAATTAGACCAGAATTAAAAATTGAGAATTTTCTTATTAGAATTTTGCGATTTTTTTTGTGATTCTGTGATTCAATCTTTAAAAATTTTTAGATTTCGATAGAAATAATTTATGTATACATTTTTGCTTTTCTGAACTTTTGAATTTGAGAGAAAAAAAAGGTTCGCGGATTTTCTTTTAGGCCATTGGAGTACCAAAAAAAATTACAAATTTTCAAAAAATATTGATAATACACCATACAGAAGAGTTACAAAAAAAAGGTACAATTTTGCATTAGGCGCCGCAAATCACACTTTTTTTTGACTTACCCTATATATATATATATATATATAACTGATTTTTTAGATTTAAAGGGGCTGTACACGAAATTTCAATTGTGACCCTTTGTTTAAAGAGATTAATGCCTGATTCACAACGGCACCTTTTATGTTTATTAAACTTAAAAAGTCTAATTAATAATCTTCACCGTGGTGTCTGTAGCAAGAATACAGGAAGTCACTTTTAAAGAGAAACTGCAAAAATAGTTTTTAGAGAGAACAACATGGATAACTTTATCTTTTAGAGAGAACAACATGGATAACTTTAACTTTTTCGCTCAGGCAATGGTGTAAAGGGAACTTTTGTGTATCGAACGTATAAAAAAATTTGGGTCATTTTGAATTAGGCCTATTGTCCCTTTAAACTGATTGATTTTGCGCAACCCTTCCATTCGAAAGGGGCTGTTTTTTGTTACGAGTCTCAGATGACGAGAAGGTACTTACAACCGTACTTCTGAGCGTGAATCTTAGATTTTTGGGGGAAAATATAAAAAAACTTACTGCGTTGTATTTAACTCCACAGCTGCCCGCGGCTCCTGCAGGTTTCTTTAAATCTATTTCAAACTTAGTTTTTAATCCTCCCTGACCCTCTATACTGCACCCGGGCTCAGTTCTAAATACAAAAGGGATTAAACAGAGTTCATTGAAATGATTGTTCTGTTGCCAAAAAAAAATAACGTTGAATAAAGAGACACGTAGTTAATGATTATTTAAAGTTTTTGGGACTTTTTTTACAAATCAAACTACAGCTATATACCCCTGAATTTAAACACTCAGCTTATTCTAAATCGAAAGTTTCCGGCTCTGGGTAAAGTTTATGATTAAAAATTTGTAGTTATTTCGATTTACAAAATGTTTTTTTTGCCACCAAATTCCACCTTAAAAACTATAGTTGACGTCAACCCTTAATTTTATTTTTTTTATGGGACTCCCTGTAAATGACTCCATTAAGAAGGATCCAAGATGAACTCAAGATGGATCCTTAATAATCCAAGATTATGAAACAGAATCTTTAAATCATTTCAGAAATGTACGCAACGCTATTACGCTGTTTGACTCTTCAGCTGTATCGTGATTTACGCATTTTCAGAATTGTGTAGTGTTGGGTTTACACATTTACAGGGGAATTTTATTAATCAAAATTAACAAAGCTTTTTGGAAATATATTTTCGTGTTTCAATAATTTGGAAAATTATCGAAATGTGGAAGAAAAAATACGCAAAATTATTATGAGGTTGACGCAGCCCTGAGCTTTGTTACGCAAGGTCAACAAGCCAAGACTGGACTAGGTTTAATAAACCCTATACAGAGTTTAGAGGTAAACCAGAATTATTAGATCAAAACAGAACACAATATTTTTAAGGTAGAAAAAAGGTTTTTCAAACGTTTTCAGCCCATAGAAAGAGTAAAAAGATATCAGAAAGGAAACTCCTAGGAAAAGTTGTGAATATTTCTTATAATTTTCTCCGTAAAAATTAACTGGTTAAAGTCAAGGGGCGTATACAGGAATTTGTCTAGGTAGATTTTTTTTGAAATTTTTTTGGTGGATAGGGTAGGGGGGGGGCCTGAAAAAAAAACCGGTCGGTGTAAACAAATTGTCTCAGGAACACGCTGGAAAGGGGGGGGTTTGATCCCGTGAGAGCAGAACTTCCATTGAAAATCAGGGTTTTCAGTTTTTAAGAGTGGGGGGTTAACCCTTACAGCACCCCCTGCATACGCCCCTGGTTTAAACCACAGTGCAGTTGAAGATAAATGTCTCTAAACTGTTAAAACTAATGATTTGAAAACCAAGAACTGTAAGAACTGGAAGCAGCATGAGCCGAGCCATTTATCAAATTAATTAAACGCCCCAGAACTGTATTTTTGGCAACAGTTTATTCCGTAGGTTGAATAGGATTAGGTTGAATAGGATTCAGAATTATTTATTAGTTTTTCAGGATTTAACTAATATATACTAGAGACATGCCCTGGTGGAGATCAAAATATAAGAATGAGCAGTTTATGATTACTTTACAATTTGTAACTTTTGTACTTTGTGTATTTGTAAATTAAGTATTAGACTTGTTGGGTGTTTGGTGTATGAATACCTGTTTGGTGTATGAATAACTGTTTGGTGTATACACACCTGTTAAGTGTAAGAGTACCTGTTTGGTGTATAAATACCTGTTTGGTGTATGACTACCTGTTTGGTTTAAGAATACCTGTTTGGTGTATGAATACCTGTTTGGTGTAAGAATACCTGTTTGGTTTAAGAATACCTGTTGGGTGTATGAATACCTGTTTGGTGTAATAATACCTGTTGGATGTATGAATACCTGTTTGGTGTAAGAATACCTGTTTGGTGAATGAATACCTGTTGGGTGTATGAATACCTGTTTGGTGTAAGAATACCTGTTTGGTTTAAGAAAACCTGTTTGATTTAAGAATACCTGTTTGGTGCAAGAATACCTGTTTGGTGTATGAATAACTCCATCGAATGGTTGTGTTGTATCTACTCTTATTGTCATAGTTCCCCCGGTACAACTCGCCTAAAAAAAAAATTTTGAAATAGACTTAAAGCTTGTCAAAACCTTCCTCTGATCAAGGATATTCTAAATATTTCAAGCCAAACACTGCCTCTCAGGGATTTGACTGTTTATTTTCTGTATTTCCCGGAACAATTTTAATAATATTTTTTAAATTGAGTTATGAGTTATTAATGACAGTTATTAACAATCAAAAACGCATTTTGCGAGAAAAAACGTTGACACTCAATTTTCAGTTAGAAAAAAAAATTCATTAGCTTTGATCAGACAAATATTTCTTGTTAATCAGACATGCCACTCTATACATGGAAGCGTCAATTATATTTACGGCAACAGTCCCTTTAACCAGTTTATGAGTCTCCCTTTAAGTTTTGGTTTGCGGATGTGTGGAATCCTGTGTAAGAGGAAGCTGGTAGTATGGAATGTAGGTTCTATTTATCATCTTGATCATCAGTCTGTCATCTTAGATAAAATATATAAACCTTTCCTCAATTCCACCCCAGGATAATCAGAGCAAAACAGTCATCTTGGAGTACTTACAGCAAATACAAGGATAAAGAGTGTAGACTGTAGAGTAGAGAAGGGTATAGTGTTATAAGGTTGGATGTGGAGAGCAGAGAAGGGTATAGAGTAGGGTTGGATATGTAGAGTAGAGAAGGGTAAAGCGTAGGGTTGGATATGTAGAGTAGAGAAGGGCGTAGAGTAGGGTTGGATAAGTAGAGTAGAGAAGGGTATAGAGTAGGGTTGGATATGTAGAGTAGAGAAGGGTGTAGAGTAGGGTTGGATATGTAGAGGAGAGAAGGGTTGGATATGTAGAGTAGAGAAGGGTATAAAGTAGGGTTGGATATGTAGAGTAGAGAAGGGTG
Organism: Eurytemora carolleeae; assembly: GCF_000591075.1. NCBI lineage: Eukaryota > Metazoa > Arthropoda > Copepoda > Calanoida > Temoridae > Eurytemora > Eurytemora carolleeae. The sequence continues at coordinate 102,521 of NW_019396830.1, read as the reverse complement.
TAGAGTAGTGTTGGATATGTAGAATAGGAAAGGGTATAGAGTAGGGTTGGAATGGATATGTAGAGTAGAGAAGGATATAGAGTAGGGTTGGATATGTAGAGTAGAGAAGGGTATATAGTAGATATATAGAGTAGAGAAGGGTGTATGGGTAGGGTTGGACATATGGGGTAGATAAGGGTACAGTGTCGGGTTGGATATTAAGAGTAGAGAAGGGTAATAGAGTAGGGTTGGATATGTAGAGTAGAGAAGGGTATATAGTAGATATATAGAGTAGAGAAGGGTGTATGGGTAGGGTTGGACATATGGGGTAGATAAGGGTACAGTGTCGGGTTGGATATTAAGAGTAGAGAAGGGTAAAGATTAGGGTTGGATATGTAGAGTAGAGAAGGGTATAGAGTAGGGTTGGATCATGAATAGTATAGAAGGGTATAAAGTAGGGTTGGTTATGTAGAGTAGAAGGGCAGTAGGGAAGAGTATAGAGTAAGTATGGATATGTAGAGTAGAGAAGGGTATAGAGTAGGGTAACTGAGATCTTTGTGCAAGATAATCAATGGAAATTTTTAAAAATTTAGATTTTAAAAACTTACATGTACGCTGGGTTGAAAATCATCTCCGAGCCCCGTTGCTGCAAACACCTGAAGAATTTCAAAATTAATAAAATGATAAATTGATAAAAATAGATAATGAACCACAACCTTGGAGTGCCTTTAGAGCGTGAAGAGGGTTTTTGTTGGTTTAAAATGAGTAAAATAATGGTCTCATTAACGTATTGATTTTGTTCTAGTGGTTTTTGGTTTAATAACTTAAATGATAAATGCAGGATTTTTTTCTCTTCTATAAAGCTTAAATAATTTAATTTAAAGAATTAAAAATTAGAGATTCATAAAATTACCCTTTAAACCTTTTTTTGTGCAAAAAGGATGGAAATATTCTTGTTTTTTTATCTGAACTCAATAATTTTCAAATATATCCTTCTCTTTAAAATTAATTTGCGGATTTATTTATCAGAAACAGCGAACATACAGGGAACATACAGGAACATACAAGGAACATATCAAGATGTAACTCTTTCCAAGAGAGAAAAAATGTCAATGTCTTCCTAATTGTTGCTCAGAAAAAAGGTTTACAATTAAGCACCATTGTTTATCGAGCATTTAAACTTTTAAATAGAGGTTAAATACTTGACAGTCCTTTTACACGGGAAAATTTACGATTTTTTAACCGCCTAAAACTTTGATTTGACAAAGCCATTATACTAGATTTTTTCTAGCTCTATTTCTATTGAATATCGATGTTTTGTTCAATACAATAGTAGTTTAAACGCCACACTAATAAAAGCTAGAAACGTTAGATATTTTTTTTTGTTTTTCACCCTAAATTTAAAAATGAATTATATAGTAAATGATGAGAAGGAAGAAAGGACTGTATCAGGGTGTGTATAAAACCGTGCTGGGAAAGGGAGGGTCCTGGAAGTTCTAATGAAAATATTCTTGAATAATAAACGTTGAGATAATAGAATATATTTGAAAGGTATTCTTCCGACTGATTATAGGAATTAGGTATTACAATGGGAACGTCACGAGAAATAGACTATTCACAGCATATACTGGGCTAAAAACTTGCAAGGTATGTACAGATGAGCTCTACTGAGCTGTTAAACTAATGTGAAATGTGTTAAAACCCTAAATATCGTTACTGGGTTCAAGAATTCTCTTCTCCGTGTATCAGTGCACGGTGTATTGTACATAACACGGTGTATTGTACAGTACAAGGTTTATTGTACAGTACACGGTGCATTGTACAGTACACGGTGTAATTTACAGTGCACTGTGTATTGTAAATTACACGGTGTATTCTACAGTACATGGTGCATGTAAAGTAATATGCGTATTGTATAGTACGAGATGTATTGTACAGTAAAAGGTGTATTGTACAGTACAAGGTGTATTTTACAGTACAAGGTGTATTACAGTACAAGGTGTATTGTACAGTACAAGGTGTATTGTACAGTACAAGGTGTATTGTACAGTACAAGGTGTATTGTACAGTACTCGGTGCCTTGCATAGCACACACTGTAATTGAACAGTAAGGTGTATTGTACAGTACAAGGTGTATTGTACAGTACAAGGTGTATTGTACAGTACAAGGTGTATTGTACAGTACAAGGTGTATTGTACAGTACTCGGTGCCTTGCATAGCACACACTGTAATTGAACAGTAAACCGTACATTGTATAGTACACTGTACAATGTATAGTACCAGTGCATTGTACAGTAAACCGTACATTTTACAGTAAACCGTACATTGTAAGTATACCGTGCTTAGAAAAATTATAAATGCATCGAGAAAAAATACCATTCGACCAATTTCCCCAAGCCCCGTGCTTCAACCCTCACGACTGTGACCGATTCTCTGCACTTTTTATCATTTATGTAAAGATTTTTTATCATTTATGTAGAGATATTTCATCATTTTCGAAGAGATTTTTTATCATTTATGTAGAGATTTTTCATCATTTATGTAGAGATTTTTTATCATTTATGTAGAGATTTTTTTATCATTTATGTAAAGATTTTTCGTCCTTTTTGTGGTGATTTTCATCATTTATGTAGAGATTTTTCTTCATTTATGTAAAGATTTTTTATCATTTATGTAGAGATTTTTTATCATTTATGTAGAGATTTTTTAACATTTATGTAGAGATATTTCATCATTTTCGCAGAGATTTTTTATCATTTATGTAGAGATTTTTCATCATTTATGGAGAGATATTTCATCATTTTTGTAGAGATTTTTTATCATTTATGTAGAGATTTTTCATCATTTATGTAGAAAAATTTCATCATTTTTGTAGAGATATTTCATCATTTATGTAGAGATTTTTTATCATTTATGTAGAGATATTTCATCATTTATGTAGAGATTTTATATCATTTATGTAGAGATATTTTATCATTTATGTAGAGATTTATTATCATTTATGTAGAGATTTATTATCATTTAAGTAGAGATATTTTATCATTTATGTAGAGATTTTTTATCATTTATGAAGGGATATTTTATCATTTTCGTAGAGATAATTTTAACGCTCTTTTAACAATAAATTTTTGATAAATTAAACTATTTTGATCCCAGCAAGAATATTTCATAAGGGAACTGATTACTTATCTAAAACTCTAACTTCAAAATCACTATATTTTTTAACCTAATGGTGTAAATCTTGATATCCATAAACGTTTACTATATGATCCAGCAGAATTCTCAATAATACATCTAAGGTTTACACCTGCACTTGGTCGCAAACTTATAGGAATTAGAAAATTAGAGTTTAAGGCGAATAATCAGTCATTTCCGTCATTTAATTGTATTTTAAATGTTGCTTGGATTTCAGGCAATGGGGGGGGGGGAGATTAGAGATGTGGGGCTATAAAAATTTCAGAATAATGAATAGTTAAAGTCGCGAGTTAATAATATCTGAGTCACAGTATAGTATTTACATATAGTTGTAATTGAACGAAACTTTCAAGTTTTCTTTTCGGGGTTCTCATACTGGGATTCATAACAATATCCTGTCTGAAGTGTTGGGCTGGGTAGCATATAATTGTATTGTTTTAAAAATTTGAAATTAGACCACATGACTTTTTTATGTATGCAGGGACTTAATTTTTCCTTTTCAAACTTCAACTATGCCACTAAGGAACTATGTTTTTGCCAGAAATTTAGAACTTATAATTCCTATATTTTTGCAACCCGATGATGTAAATATTTGATATTTTAACATTTAGACTATTCATAGTTTGAAATATCAAAGCTCTAAGATATTAGGTTGCGAAGATACGGGGATTAAAAAATCAGAGTTTGTGCACAATAGCTTCTTTTGTAAAAAAAATTAACAGAAAACAGAATAAATCTTGTTTAATTCTAAAGAAAATGTGTATAAACGTTTTTCCCAACTATTGTAATACTATTGTAATACTATAGTAGTATTAAAATATTATTATTATTTATATAATCTAGTCTAGATACTGTGTATAGCATCTGCAAATAACATAAATCTAAATCCTCAAGATTCTACTTTAGATTATATCCTGTCCGTTAATAAGGACTAAGTTGGAAATAGAACAAATATCTGTCATTATCTTGATAAAGACCTGGTACGTTAGTATATTTAAAATGTGTGAGCCACCAATATACAACTATAATGACGACCTGGAACTCTTAATACTCGACGATCTATTATGTCTCAATCAGCACAATCTTTATAACATTACAAATACAAAACCATTGGCGGTATTTCTAACTGGAAAAGAGAACGAAGATGATTAGCATGTTTGTTGGTTATCTCTATCTGTTTCTTTAGATAAATGTCCGTCTATATATATTTCTATAGATGAATGTTCGTCTATGTCTCTCCAGATGAATGTTCGTCTATATTTCTCCAGATGAATGTTCGTCTATGTTTCTCCAGATGAATGTCAGTCTATGTTTCTCCAGATGAATGTCCGTCTATGTCTCTCCAGATGAATGTTCGTCTATGTTTCTCCAGACGAATGTCCGTCTATGTATTTCCACATGAATGTCCGTCTATGTTTCTCCAGATGAATGTTCGTCAATATTTCTCCTGATGAATGTCAGTCTATGTCTCTCCAGATGAATGTCCGACTATGTTTCTCCTGTTGAATGTCCGTCTATGTCTCTCCAGATGAATGTCCGTCTATGTCTCTCCAGATGAATGTTCGTCTATGTCTCTCCAGATGAATGTTCGTCTATGTTTCTCCTGATAAATGTCCGTCTATGTTTTTTCCAGATGAATGTCCGTCTATGTTTCTCCAGATGAATGTCTGATTATAATTCTCCAGATGAATGTTCGTCAATGGTTCTCCAGATGATGTTCGTCTATGTTTCTCCAGATGAATGTCCGTCTATGTTTCTCCAGATGAATGTTCGTCTATGTTTCTCCAGATGAATGTCCGTCTATATTTCTCCAGATGAATGTCCGTCTATGTTTCTCCAGATAAATGTCCGTCTATGTTTCTCCAGATGAATGTCCGTCTATGTTTCTCCAGAAAAATGTCCGTCTATGTTTCTCCAGATGAATGTCCGTCTATGTCTCTCCAATTGAATGTTCGTCTTTGTTTCTCCAGATGAATGTCCGTCTATGTCTCTCCAGATGAATGTCCGATTATGTTTCTCCAGATGAATGTTCGTCTATATTTGTCCAGATGAATGTCCGTCTATGTTTCTCCAGATGACTGTATATATGAATATATGAAATATAAAATAAGAATTAATGCACTAACTGACCTTTCTTTGTATATAAATTGTAAGGCAGCCTTTATATATACATAGTTGCATTCAGATATCATGAACTTAACCTTGTACAGATTTCTATACTAACACCCCCCCCCCTTTCATTCCTTCTTACCTCCCCACCTTCCCCTCCCTTTTTTAATAACTTTTTGACAAAAAGAACATGGAGTAGTTCGATCGATATTTTTTCTTTTTTATTACCCTTTTCCTTTGTGTTGAACTTCTAGGCCTAGACTAAATGTGTAAAATTCTGGTTAAGTTTCATATTTAGTCCTTGGTTGTTTTATTGCACAGTTCACAAAAGGTTAAATAAAAGATGAAACTTTAAACATTTTTCTCCATCTAACAGAATACATATATTCTTTCTGAAATTGGAATTATTGCTATAACAATGTCTGCGATAATTAAAAGTACCATAAATTTAATTCACAGCACCGAATTTCTGAATATTTGGCAAAAAAGGCAGTTTTTGCCTTAGAAATACAACATACATTCTACAAATGATGGGTCATTATAAAAGAATTGAGTCTTTGCCACAATCTCTGATTTTCTCATTGGTCTATCTTTGCAACCCAATGAACTAGAACCTAGATATTTCAAACTATGAACTCTGTTAGATTAAATAGTCTAAGTTTAAAATATCACCATTAGAATGCAAAATTATTGGGATGAAAAAAATTGAGTTTGTGAAAAGGACTCAACAACTTTAGTTTTGCAAGTTAAAGATCGTGTTAAAACCAGAAAACCGAAAACCCTGCGATTCAAGTTTCTGCTTCTGGTTAAACCGTAAACTGTTTCCGGTTACAGGAGGGAAACCACCAGTTTCGATCTATCCATTAATTAACTAATTAATTAATTAATTAATTTCGTTACTTGCACTTCAACTACAGCTATACATCACGTCTTCTACCTATTAATTGTTTACTTACATTTATTTTGTTTAGGAAATATAGTTTAATATCTTTAGAATTGACAAAACATGACTAAGAGTTTCTATAGAGTACATTACGTGTGATTGTTAAAGTTTAGATTTTAATGTTTAAATCTACGTTTATATTATATTTTATGTTCATAATAAAAATATGTTTAAATACGTTTATTTCATGCTAAAGCCAGTTCCAATAAAAGTCAATTATTACGTTTCTGAAAAGGCAATGTTCAATTGATTTAACAATGTTATTTTTTCAACTGGATATCCACGATTAGTTGAAAGAGGAAGGTAAATGTTAAGATTAATCTTAATTAGTTTTCCATTTGAATATTAAAACATGTTTAGTAACATTATTTTTCTGAGTCCGTTATTTTGTACTTTAAACCACGATTTGTTTCAACGTGGGACTACAGTAGCATCGAGAGCAGAAACACCTAGCGACCAAATAAACGTCCTTTAAATATATTGTATATGAAACGAGTAAAAAATATTATGAAATATCAACTTTATACGAATGCATCGAAAAATGATCGATGTTTATAGGTTGTAATATCTGAATGATTTGTTAGGAATTAAATAGTTTTTTTACGATCCGGGAAACAAGATTAGTAGCGAATCACCATCGATAATTTTTCGACGTAAGCCTATGCCCCCTTTCATTTTTCGCGAACACTCCCTTTAATGCCCGAATCCCCCCCTCTACAGGATATACAGGATATAGGTTTATATATTTACACAGGATATACAGGATATAGGTTTATATATTTGCACAGGATATACAGGATAAATATACAGTAAGAACCATAAAACTCTGTAATAGGAAGACGACTTTTATACTCAAGTTATGACTTGAGATAGTCCAATGAATATGATACACAGCAATTGTGCAGTGAAACAGACCCATTTTGCTTTAAAAGTTATTCAATAAGTTACTAGTAAATTTATTTGCTTTGGAACAACATAAAATACAATTTAATTATTGCTTTAATGTCGTCTTCCTATTCTACAGTTTTCTGGTTCTCACTGTATTTGGCTTGTCTGTCTGACTGATTCTTATAACGTAAACACGGCCTAACCGATTGGGTTAATTTTTTTGTAGAACATTACACATTACATGACCTAATTTTTTGTAGAACATTACACATTACATGACCTAATTTTTTGTAGAACATTACACATTACATGACCTAATTTTTTTGTTTGCTGGTCAAGATAAAACATTACACTAAAAATTTGGGAATTCAGTAATAAAAATAGGAAAAATAACAACATCTTGCATTGCTATCTTTATAAAGAAAGACTTGCAGATAGATTATAACTAGAAGGAGGGGTCTGTTAGTAAAAAGTAAAAAATTATTTATTTATGAAATATAACAAAAACATACAAAAAAAAGTGTTTCAGGAGAAAATATTTAAAAACCTCTAAAAGTAGAGGTTGTGGGAATATTTCCCCCCAATTCTAAAAAATATAAAAATAGAAATAATAGGAAAAGGAAAGGAAAGGATAAGGAAAGTTACATATTTATTGTTTACACTATATTTTACATAAAAATTAGTGGTGGATTGTTAGTATTTTTCGACGATGAACTAACAACTTTTAGTTTAGTTTAGATTTATTTGGAATGTTTAAAAGAGTAAAAAAAAGCTTTATGGAGTGTGAAAGAGATATAGGTTCTATGAAAAACGGGCATTTTTAAGCATCTTTTTAATTCGCATTAGCATATAATTTATATATCTAGGCAGTGTGGACAGGATATGTTTATACAGCTAAGCAGTCAACCTAATCATAGTCTTTAGAAAAGTTGGTCCTAAATTTAATTCAAAATTTGAAAAATATTTTGTTGAAAGGAGATATAGAGTCGAGCGGGAATGGATATTAAAACTTCTAAATCAACCAGGAGTAGGACTTTATTTTAAGGTTACATAATATTAAATGATAACATTTATCAAGTTAAATGAATTTCTATTAGATATTCACTTTCCTATGTAAAAAAATAAAAAAATTTAAAACCTTTTGAAAAAAGTAACGAAAAATCATATAAAGATTGAAACTAATTTGAATTAAAACTAATTAGAATGTAAAATTTGAAAAATTCGTACAAAGAAATTGAGTCTTTGCTACAAACTCTGATTTTCAAATCCCCTTATCTCTGCAATTTGATGATGTAATCCATTGATATTTCAAACTCTCATTATTTAATCTAACAGAAGTCATAGTTTGAAATATTTAATTCCTTTTCTTTAGGTTTTAATTTGTAGTGCTAAAACACATTGATGTGATCATGTTGGGATTTGAGTACAATTCCTTAAATCCAAATGGTAGATAAATATATCCTGGTTGTGTCATGGTTTTACATGTTTACGATTACACTGCAATTCAATGTAAACCTTTCAAGGTTTTTAAACTTCAAGTTTCAGAGAAATATTTTAATTTTAAACACTAAAAAATAATTTCCAGGTTTCAGGTTCTGCAAGGCCGGAGCAGGATTGGTTAATATACTATTAAGCTGTACTAAATATCCAAGATGTTCTCAGTATAGTTGGTTCAAAAAAAGAACTAAATATAAAGATATTTAAGCGAAAAGTTCTTTTCAACCTTAAAAAATTATTTTATGTTTCTCAATTATATAATTTTGTGTTCACTAAAATTGAAGGACTGTGTAATTTCAAGCAAAGATGCTGTTGCCCGATTTACAACGGTACCCTTTCAACCATTTTCTGATCAAAATGTGGAAGATTGGGGTTTTCGAGGTTTAAAAGTGTTTAATTCTGATAACTCTTGTATGTTTTTTCTACAATAGAAATGCTTTAGTCCCTTTTGTAGAGAAACCACATTTGAAAAAAATCATTTTTTAAAATTATAAACATGGATATCTAATTCATACTTTTTCAGACAAAGTTTAAAGGATAAAGTTGTGAATTGGGTATTTAAATTTAGGAACGGAGGGTCACCTAAAATTACGCTGACAGTCCCTTTAAGAAGTGAATTGTGTAATTTCACTGGTATTCGGATATTGACAGATTAATAGGTGTTATATTGAGTATATTGAGTATATTGAGTATATTGAGTATATTGAGTATATTGAGTATATTGAGGAGTATATTAAGTATATTGAGTATATTGAGTATATTGAGTATATTGAGTATTTTGAGTATATTGAGTAGTCCGACCGTAAGGTTTTTCGTGATCACTATCCACTAAAGCAAGGATTTACTTGAATATGCATAGAAAATTAATGAATTAATGATATCAGTTGAATTCACTTTTAACTTGTATAAGTCACTGTAGGTTTACTGTACACTGAAGAATGAAGAATGCCCTAATCCTGAATCTTTGTGCTGGGTTGAATCATTGCGTGGGATGATATTGAATCACGGGGCGTGGGACGGAGCTGTTGCCTAGACGAACTCTAAAATACAACTGTTGTAGCACACCTGGTGCTCTCTGCTCCTTCTCCTCTCCTTCTCCTTTATCCATCCGACCTAACTCCTTGTATCTCCAGCCTAGCGTGAAGGTTCCCCTAATGGTTTAGTATGTAGAGACCTTAACGCTGCATGGCAGAGTATCGGTAAGAAACTGCGGATCAATGTTCCATGTGAGGAGTGTGCTCCGAGGAACGGTGTCGCCTCAAGACTATAAACTGGTATTGGGTATGTAGCTGTCTATCTATCTATCCTAGTCTCACCATCCTAGTATTTAACCACCTTGGTATCAATGGTCCATCGTTTTAAACCCATTGTAAAGAGTTAGGGCTGGGTCACTTCCCCAATATTAAATGCATCTTCACAAGGACAAAGTACAAGAAAAGATTAATGTTGGTTGGAATCCTTTATCCTAATCCTTTCCCTAGTCCAGAGATAGAAAGTTTCAAACTATGAAATAGAATTGTACTTAACGGGATTGTTAAACCTTTTAAACCTTAATCTGATTATCAATGCACGTATATTCTCGTCTCTCTAGCTTAAAAACTGATTACTTCCAAAAATTAACTCGTTCGTAAATAATATTTAAATAAAAATCACGATTGAGAATAATAAAATTTGACGAAGAGAAACATGAATAGCTCACTCATTCTTGATCAGACATGTTGCTCTGAAGGATACCGTTGTTAATCGACATACCGCTCTCTATATGGAGGGTCTCTGAACACTACATTTACAATCCTTTACAAGACTTGGTCAACGTTGTAAGAGACTTGATGTGGCAGAATTAATCGACATTGTTACTCTTTAATCCTTTTTAAAAACTAATCAGAAGATACTTTAAAAAATCGAAAATCCGCAACAACAACAAAATATTCAAGATAAAAAAAAATCCTTAAAAAAGAGTTTAGAAATATAAACGTAGATATTTCTAAAATCGTGTCTTTAATGCAGGTTTCAGAGGATTGAATTTTCTCCATTCACGGACCCGTTGAATATAGTTATTATCTAGATATTCATCTCCTGAACCCTATTCACGGACCAGTTGAATATAGTTATTATCTAGATATTCATCTCCTGAACCCTATTCACGGACCAGTTGAATATAGTTATTATCTAGATATTCATCTCCTGAACCCTATTCCACGAATCCATCTGTAAAATCATATTTCTCAAAATGCATAAACAAGTGCAGTTGTTTAAACATCGCAGGACAAAGAAACCTGTACCATGAACCTTAGTTTCAGGTTGGGAAAACATCTGGATTTAAATTTTATTTTCAAAATAGCCTGGGTTCTTGATTCTTGAACCTGATAATTAACTTTCTTTCTAGAAACGTTATAAATGACTTTTTTTCAAGAAACGTGCAAAAAAACATGTTTCCTATAAAACGTGCTGACTAACTTGTTTCCTATAAAACTTGCTGACTATTTTGTTTTCTTTTAACACGCTGACTTACTTGTTTTCTTAAATCGTGCTGACTAACTTGTTTTCTTGTAACGTGCTGACTATTTTGTTTTCTTTTAACACGTTGACTTACTTGTTTTCTTGAAACGTGCTGACTAATGTTTTTCTTGAAAAGTGGTGATTTTCTTGTTTCTTTTAAACTTGCTGATTAATTTCCTGTTCCGTTCTGATTAATTGTTATCCAGAAACGTGCTGACTAACTTGTCACATTAGAACCTGCAGACTAACTTGTTTTCTGTAAACGTTGTATGTATATATATAAACTGAAACAGTTTAAATATACATTATATATATAAAGTTTTCACCTCTGTATATGTATTGTATAATATATATATATAAAGTTTCCACCTCTGTATATGTATTGTATAATATATATAAAGTTTCCACCTCTGTATATGTATTGTATAATATATATTAAGTTTCCACCTCTGTATATGTATTGTATAATATATATTATGTTTCCACCTCTGTATATGTATTGTATAATATATATTAAGTTTCCACCTCTGTATATGTATTGTATAATATATATATAAAGTTTCCACCTGTGTATATGTATTGTATAATATATATTAAGTTTCCACCTCTGTATATGTAGTGATCACGACTGTATTCCTGTTTGTCAGACAGTATAAAACATGATAAACACAACAACAACACGACTTCTTCACATTGATGCAAAACACGAATGCTCGATGAATAGTTAAATTCACTCTCTTGGCCAACTAATTTCAATGTTTAAAAACATTTCATCATGAATTATAAGACTTTTTCTGAGTGTTTTTTTTTAGATCTAGCTTTGATGCCATGTTTAAAAGTTACGAACTATACCTGTGTAGTGGAAAAATTTAAAAAAATATTTTTTGATTAAACTTTGGGGAAATCCTCAGAAAATATTAAACGTGAGTAATACAGAATCCTGAAAGAAACTAAACTGAGAAAAGGACTTGGGACCAAATAAACTGGTAAACAGAACTCAAGGACCGGAAGAATAAACTATTAAACAGAACTCAAGGACCGGAAGAATGAACGAGAAAAAAAGAACCCTTACAGAACATACAGTAAGAAAAATTACCCCAGGAAAAATTTACTGAAAAAGTACTCGGGAAAAGAACATTTTTGTTCGTCTAATAGTTTTTCAATTAAAGAAGTTATAATTTAAATTGTGAAAGTTTTCAACCGAACGTAAAAATTACTTAATTTTAGCGTGCTGTATCGTGTACTTGATAAAAAACGCAACTAAAGCCAAAGCTGGCAAATTTTTAATTGACGTATGTGACTGATCAAATTGGTTTAAACAAGTTTATAAATTACAAAACATCTGAAAATGTAGAATTATTAATTTTAAATATTTAATTTTACTCAATATATACGTTATGCGTTCTTTTAGTTCTAGTACTTCTTTTAAAAACGATTGAATGAATTTAAACTGTTTGAACCAAGACAAACTATATTATACTGCAGTCACATTCAATAACTAAAATTTTATTTCCGCTTTATACTTTACATAGTAAACTCGTAAAGAGATTGTTTTTGTATTCAAAAGTGTTCAACCCACGGTCCCATCTAAGAATTTGAATACAGATTAATACATGCACATTAAGAGGAAGTGCATGAATTTTAAAATTAAATTTTCATGTTCGAAGTGGATTGATATTTTAACTTCGTTTCGATATTGCTTTAAAGAGTATTTGAGAAAATCATTTTGAATCGGACCACAGCATCTCTGCAATTCCGCTACTCAGTTCACAGCTGCCATGATGCTGCTCCGTCGGGGTCGGAGGAAAACCAAGTTTAATAATTTTCTATATCAATCAATTACACATGTTGACTTTAATTATCTGGATTTTATCTTAATTAGTCCCCATCTGGCATAAGATAATTACTGGTCGTCTTATGACGTAAACACTCTTAGTCTTTTAAAGTTAATGAGCAGTCCTTTTAATATAAATGAAGAAGAAGACATTACATGTAACTGTTGTTAATGTATATTGTAAATCCCCCCCCTCGTGTATGTACAGTTTAGAGCTCCCCCCCCCCCTCCCGGTTCATAACCTCTCTTCATCTACTTATATTGTCTTAAATTAACCTTAGTATTAACCCTGTGGTACTGTTTGATCTACATATTCCTACATAGTCAGTTAACCAGGATATGGAGTCAAGGAAACCATTACAGGACTTTAACCAGGATTTGGAGTCAAGGAAACCTTTATAGGACTTTGACCAGGATTTGGAGTCAAGGAAACCTTTATAGGACTTTAACCAGGATTTGGAGTCAGGGAAACTTTTATAGGACTTTAACCAGGATTTGGAGTCAAGGAAACCTTTATAGGACTTTAACCAGGATTTGGAGTCAAGGAAACATATTCCAGGACTTTAACCAGGATTTGGAGTCAGGGAAACATATTCCAGGGCTCTTACCAGGATATAGTCAGGGAAACCTATTTCATGGTTCTTACCAGGATATGTAGTTAGGGAAACCTTTATAGGACTTTAACCAGGATCTGATATCAGGGAAACCTATTCCAGGACTCTAACAGGGATATGGAGTCAGGGAACCCTACTCCAGGACTCTAACCAGGATAAAGAGTTAGGAAAACCTTTTCCAGGACTCTAACTGGGATATGGAGTCAGGGAAACCTATTCCAGGACTTTAACCAGGATAAAGAGTTAGGGAAACCTTTTCCAGGACTCTAACCGGGATATGAAGTCGTCAGGGAAACCTTTTCCAGGACTCTAACCGGGATAGGAAGTCGTCAGAGAAACCTTTTCCAGGACTCTTACCGGGATATGGAGTCAGGGAAACCTATTCCAGGACTTTAACCAAGATAAAGAGTTAAGGAAACCTTTTCCAGGACTCTTACCGGGATATGGAGTCATCGAAACCTATTCCAGGACTTTAACCAGGATATAAAGTTAAACCGAACCCACTCAATATAAGGTAGGTTTCAATATGTTAACTAATCCCCATTAGTGGGTTGAGTTTGGGAGGGTTTAACCTTGCTCAGGGTCCTAGGTATCCTATGGACAGAAACTCATTTAAGTAGAGAGGGTTCAACCTCACATGTAAACATTGACATACTTCAAGTTTAAATACATAAGAACAGGAACTAGCTTAGAGGGGGGGGGGGGTAAAAATTCTTTAAATTTTCTCTTTTGTTATGAAGCTTTAGAACTGAGTTTTGAGGTTGTCAGTATACACGTACATTGTACAAGTTTAATATCACCGTCATTAAATCTACATATGCACCCAAAACACCTAAAACTTTGAAACCTTTCTTGTTTAAGGCAGTCCTGACTCCTGGCCTGGTCTTGTTGAATCAAATCAAAGATAGAAAAACAACCATCAACCAAAAATGTGACGTGGTTCAAGGTTTGCAGTTTAAATACGTACAACTCTATGTGTCTTAAATAGATTTAAAGAGATTTTGAATTTTACATTGAACCCTGTGGTTGACAACCCCCCCAACCCCGGCCCCTTGAGCAAAACTTGTGTTAAAGATTGCCATCTGTATATTTGTCAAGGCCCCTACTACACTTTTTTATCTCTATGATGAATTAAAAAAACAAGTTCTGGTGTCTTTTTAGAGTGTTAAGTTTAAAACCTTGAACACCTGGTCTAGGATGTGATCTGGTCTCTATGTAGAGTGTTAAGTTTAAACCCTGAACACCTGGTTAAGGATGTGTCCCTGGTGTCTGTATAGTGTTAAACCATGAACACCTGGTCAAGGATGTGTCCTGGTGTCTGTATAGAGTGTTGAACCCTGAACACCTGGTTAAGGATGTGTCCTGGTGTCTGTATAGTGTTAAACCATGAACACCTGGTCAAGGATGAGTCCTGGTGTCTGTATAGTATGTTGAACCCTGCACACCTGGTCCTGGTCAAGGATGTGTCCTGGTGTCTGTATAATTTTGAACCCTGAACACCTGGTCACGAATACGTCCTAGACTGTATAGAGTGTTGAACCCTGAAGACCTGGTTAAAGATAAGTCCTGGTGTCTGTAAAGAGTGCTGATCCCTGAAGACCTGGTCAAAAATAAGTCCTGGTGTCTGTATAGAGTGTTGAACCCTGATCATCTGATCAAGGATGTGTCCTGCTGTTTGTATAGTGTTGAACCCTTTACACCTGGTCAAGGATGAGTCCTGGTGTCTGTATAGTGTTTAAACCCTGAACACCTGGTCAAGGATGAGTCCTGGTGTCTGTATAAAGTGTTTAAACCCTGAACACCTCGTCAAGGATGAGTCCTGGTTTCTGTATTGAGTGTTTAAACCCTAAACACCCGGTAAAGGATGAATCCTGGTGTCTGTAAAGTGTTGAACTCTGAACACCTGGCCTAGGATGAGTCCTGGTGTCTAAATAGTGTTGAACCCTGAACACCTGGTCTAGGATGAGTCCTGGTGTCTGTGTAGAGTGTTGAAACCTGAACACCTGGCTAAGGATGAGTCCTGGGGTCTGTATAGATTTTTGAACACTGAACACCTGGCCAAGGATGAGTCCTGGTGTCTGTATAGTGTTGAACACTGAACACCTGGTCAAGGATGAGTCCTGGTGTTTGTTTAGAGTGTTGATCACTGAACACCTGGTCAAGGATGTGTCCTGGTGGTTGTATAGTGTTGAACCCTGAGCACCTGGTTAAGGATGAGACCCAACCCCCATAACATTTTATATATTGAACGAAGACAATTAGTATTCTTTGATATTTTGCTGTATCATAACTTCTTCAATTAACATCATGATCAACAATATTATCTTTTCGTACAGAGCCACTAAAATAATCCTATTGTTCAGATTAAAGAATATTTATTTAAATTATGAAGCAAGATATCAGATTTTATAAAATCTATGATTTAATTAGGTTTTGGAATGTCTAAAACTTGCTCGAATGTAAAAACTGAAGCTATTTCAGCATTTTTTGAATAAAATTTAAGTAGCAAAATTAGCAGATCAAGAGGAAGGGGATAAAAGGAACGTCAACACCCACAAATGTTGTGCACATATTACGATCATGTTTTGGTACTCCTTCCCTCTCCTAACGCTGAATACTGTATTCAAGATGTCAAACTCCGGAAGTTATCAATCTCCCCTCCTAGTTCTCCTCCCTACCTAGAGACAGATAAACCTGTTGACAAATCCTAGATTTCCTAGATAATCCTTCTCTAGGTAGGCGGACACCAGGGCGTTAAACTATTCTATAAATCTAGTTTACAACTTCTCAATGTCTGCTGGAGTATACAAAGTTAATTAATTCTCTAAGTTGACACTTTAAAATATTACAAAGGAACTGTTTAGTTATCATAAAGGGTAAACACAAATATTTAGAAATTATACAGTGAATCCCAGATATAAGAATACATAGACCGTCATAAGTTTTTTGATAATTCTCAAGAAACTTCATTTAATTTTTAATTTAAGGTAAATTAATAGCCCTGAAATATGAATGCAATTGATATATTGATATTAAACTTATTTTTCCGCGGCATTTGATCTTAAATATGTAATACGACATAATAAAAAACTCTTGCTATGTATTCATATATCTGGGATTTACTGTAATTTACTGCTAGAACAGTGGATGTATATTTTCTTGAAAAATCATCCCCCATAAGTTAGGGATGTTTGCGTGTAGCGGCAAAATACTTTTCAGGTTTTTTCTCTCTTAATTGGGGGAAATAAATGATTTTTAATAGGAAATCACTTAATTTCTGGTTACAAAAGTATCAAAAGGATGAAAACCCATATTTCAAGTTGTCAACGTATTCTCAAGGGACCCATTTTAAGAAAGTCTTGACATATAAAATCATCACCCACAAAAATCATTTAGAGACAAGTGGCCTAAATTGCGTTGAAACCCCAATTATGTCTCAAAACAGTCTGTTACATCCTGCGTCTACTTTATAGCTCTCTGCACGTGACATAATTGACATGGAGGATGGAAGAAAATTATCCTAAAATATTTTAACTGTTCATGTCATTTAGACATATTTAACTGTTAACATGTAACTGTTCATGTCATTTAGACATATTTAACTGTTAAACATTTCGTTCAACGTACTCTTTGCCAGATATAAATCATAAACCGAACGGTACATGGAGTACAAGGAGTATAACAAGGATCACAAGTAGTTCAATGAGTACAATGAGTGAAAGGAGTACAATGAGTGCAAGGATCGCACAAGGAGTACAATGAGTACAAGAAGTACAAGAAGTTCATATACATTTAAAAACAAGACAGATGATAGACACTTTCAACTTGTCTATCATAACTTTCTGAAGGTGCTGAATAGGATAATCTATTGTTCAGGTTTGTTATGAGTTAGGTTTGGTTTAAATCTGAGCTTTGTGGATGAAAAAAAGTGCTTAGTTGGTGTTAATTGTTAGATATATTGATATTCCCTTTTCTATGCCTCAGACGTAATTTTAAGCGCATCTCCATTTAAAGTAACATGTAATTAGATTACAAATTAAGTTACAGGACAAATCAAGAGTATTTGAGTAATATGTTCCAGGACGTGAACCATGTGTAATTAGATTTTAAGTTACAGGACAAACCATGAGTAATTAGAAAATAAGTTCCAGGACGTGAACCATGTGTAATTAGATTGTAAGTTACAGGGCGAACCATGAGTAATTCTATAGATTTAAATAGACGATACGTTACAGAACAAACCATGAGTAATTAGAGAATAAGTTACAGGGCAAACCATGTGTAATTAGAGAATAAGTTACAGGACAAACCATGAGTAATTAGAGAATAAGTTTCAGGACAAACCATGAGTAATTAGATAATAAGTTACAGGACGAACCATGTGTAATTAGATAATAAGTTACAGGACGAACCATTTGTAATTAGATAATAAGTTACAGGACGAGTAATTAGATAATAAGTTACAGGACGAACCATTTGTAATTAGATAAGTTACAGGACGAACCATTTGTAATTAGATAATAAGTTACAGGACGAACCATGTGTAATTAGATAATAAGTTACAGGACGAACCATTTGTAATTAGATAAGTTACAGGACGAACCACGAGTAAATAAATAATAAGTTACAGGACGAAACATGTCTAATTAGATAAGTTACAGGACGAACCACGAGTAAATAGATAATAAGTTACAGGACGAAACATGTCTATTAGATAATAAGTTACAGGACGAACCATGTGTAATAAGATAATAAGTTACAGGACGAACCACGAGTAAATAAAAAATAAGTTACAGGACGAACCACGAATAATAGAGAATAGATTATAAGACGAACAATGAATAATTAGATAATTAAGTACACAACCAACCATGTGTAATTAAATAGTTAGTTGCAGGACGAACCTTGAACGTATATGTTTTTTATTATGGATTTCTTTTCTTGTTTTATACAATATAGATCAACAGAAATTTGTTTGAGCTTTTAAAAGTTGGATAAAGACATTTCTTACAAGTATCAATTAGTTTTCACTATCTAAACTTAATTAGTCATCATTTGAATCCTCTCTTCCATTAGCATATAAGTGCCTGCATGTAATACATATTGCTGGTATATATTTCGTTATAAATTAACATATCTATGCATAAATTAACTTTAATTATTTACATATAAAGGCACCTAGAGTAAAGTGAACATCAACATAACAGTAAATAGCACCATGTTTAAGATTTCCATTAAGAACACGATCAGGAAATTTCCGGTGTCGTTTTTTTCGTTTTTTACGCGACCAGTGGTGAAATGGAATCTTAGATTAAGCAAACTAAGTAAAATCAGATGTGAAATTTTCCTGCATTATTCATTAATATATCTTGTTCATTAGGCTTCCGCAGAAAAATAAAACGGTATTATGTGTAAATACAATATTAATTTTTTCTCTCATTAGTCGTGTATTGATTAAATTTGTATATTCCTTCATGACAATATGTCAAAATTAATACAAAAAAGGATAAAAAACAGATTCGTAAAATAACTTGTTAAATGTGAAAAAGTTGCTTGGAGATTACTATGATTAAAGTCAACAAAGAGCAAAATAAATTCTAGAAAAATAATTGATTTATGACGAAGAAGCAACGACATTGGTCGAGTATTATGACTGTTATCTCCATCTTATAATTCTGAAACCTGCAGAGTTGTAAAAACGACGAAGTGACTTGATTCTACGGTATATTGCAGGGTTGGGTTAGAAGGATGGTATAGGGGGAGAAGCAAGAGAAAGAGAATGAATCCGAGCAGGGTTAGAGCAAGCTTTCAGACATTTAATGTCTTAGAACAAGGTGTTTACAACACCTGGGTAACATTTGCGTTTATATTGTCCAAACATGAATCTGAGTTGTCTAGTGTCACGTTATTATTAGGTTCTGACAACTTGTCGGAAGACGACTTGACGGGGATAATTGCACTGGATGTATACTTAGATAGGTTTGGAGCTTGTGACGTGGAGGACGGGAGAACTGGTGAGTCTAGAACTCTGCACGGAGATAAATCATCAATCCCAGATCTGGTTGATGAAACACTAGAGGTTAGCGAAGCAGAATTTAAAGTTATATTTGAGTTTGAATACGATTCCATAGAGTTTAAACATGGGATAGAAGCGGTGCTTATCTGAGAATCACTAGAGGAGGTTAAATCTAGAGGATTGGATCGGATCCCAAGTAAATGATCCTGTTCCTGGTTGCAATCCTCTAGGATTTGAAAACTCAGACTGGCTTTAATCCTCGCCTCTCGGAGCTGAGCTTCCAAAAACAAAACGTGTTGATCGAACGCAGAGAGTTCAGATTCTTTTTCGTCTTCTTTATTTCGGTTTTTAGATTCTTCAATCTGCAGAGTAACTGCCTCAGCGAGGGCGCAAGTTGCTTCACGGATTAAACGCTCAGATTCTTCGAGTTTCTTGTCGAACTCTTTTATCCTAGAAGACAGAGCGTTAACCTCTCCGTCCACCCGCTTGAGCTGAGACCTCATAATGTTATGAAGCTCATTCTTTATAATATTAAACTTCATTGTAGTATCAGAACCAAACATGGCAGAACCAAATGCAAAGCCTGGATAGTCTGCGCATCGATTTTGTCTGTTCCTCCGTTCTTCTTTCTGTTTCTCTTTCCTCGCGAGCTCCTCTGTACAGAGGGACTCACACCGGAGCTTACTCCACTCGTCATCCTCATCTCCCGTCGTTCTTGTATTCTCCCCTGCATCCGGTCTCGGGTTCTCCGGAGTAGGTTCCCGAGGATTCGTAGTAGATCCATTTGAGGAGGCGGAGCTAGCTTGTGAGATATTATCGTCTTGTTCGTCTAGAAGGAGGGACTCCTCTGCTCCGGGTATCATGTTGGTGTTGGTGGAATCAGATACAGTGGCATTGATCATGAGCTCCTGAAATATAAAATAATAAATATGTGTTTTTCAAAATATTTGCTTAATATGCGCGCAGATAACAAAACCAAGGTCTCAAAAGCTATTTTAGAGATGTTTGAACAAGGTTTTTTAAAAACATTTTATAAATATGATTGCCTTAAGTGTCTATTTTTTCGGGAGAGATTTAAACTGCAAACTTAAGTTGAAGCTTTAAAAATATTAAAATTTTCTTCCGGGTTTTGGATGCATTAAAAAATCAAATTTATTCAGAAATTGTGTAAAACTAGCTGAAGGGCCCGGCGTTGCCAGTGAAAAAATAAAATCAAATTTTATATAGCCTATAACACTCCCCGGCCACCCATGAGTGTCCACAAAAAAAATTCAGCCCAATCGTTCCAGCCGTTTGGCCGGATTTAGGCAACATATATATATCTGATGTTCCTGTCTCGAGAAACTGATAAAAAAACTGTGTTAAAATTATACAAAAATTCATATATGTAAAATTTTGAAAATCTGAAACTTAAATCACGTGACCAGAACTATCACCAATGGCAGAGCAGTATACTGGTCACGTGTCTCCGCCTGTATCACGTGACCACTTTACTGCACTGCCATTGGTGGAATTTCTGGTCAAATAATACGGACGTAAAAATAATATTATGAATGAAATCTATTGAAAATAGAAATAACAAATATAAAAGTAAACCTAATTTACAATTAGCTTTCTCTGGGATATCATCGTTTTCAGATTGGTTGCTTATTTGCTGAATATGATCTGTTTAAACCTACTACTTTTATACAAAATTGTATATATATTAATTTTCGTATATATTTGACACAGTTTTATATCAATTTCTCGAGACATGAACATCAGATATGACTTTCATGAGTCGCGATCAAGAGCTAAAGTGATTAGCTTTCAGCCTATATCCCCTTTCATTTTTCCTTTACTGTCCCTTTAAGTAATACTGAATAAGAGTTGTATTGGGTAAAATAGGGCTTTACTTGAAACTCAAGGAATTAATTAAACAAGAAGAATGTATTCAATGTAAAAACTAACAAAAATAATGAATTTAGTGTTTTAAGGACAGAGACCAGGGAAAAACATTTTATATTATTGTATTTTTTATTACAATTTAAACATACAATATAACATTAAATGAAAAATTTTACTTGTATTCATGGGGTTTGAAATTCATATATAAAGTTAAGCTAATTTATGTTTTTGTTTAAATCTGTGAAGTTTTTTTTTAACCATTACAAACATTTAATCATATATATAGATAGATAGAATCGATCATAATTTAGTATTATTCATCCTGTCATTCACATTTTTTTCGAACAATACACAACACAGAAAAAAAAACTGAATTATATAAAATCCATTCTAATATTTCTCAAAATAATCTTTTTGAGGAAATGTTTGCAAAGTAAAATCAAACAAAAATAATGAAAGTGGAAGAAAAAGTTTTATCGATCAAGGAAAGAGACACATTTCAATAAAAATAAAAGACAGAATTGATTAATTCAGAATTTCGTAATATTCGTTTGTCATTAAATTTTCATGCAAGCACTAGAGCGATGAAGAATTAAAAATAAAACAATTCCATAATACTTATATTAACAGTGCCTTGCAAGGTAATGAAGTGTTCTGAAGATATGACGAATGTAACAGTACCTTGTTACTTTTAACAGCTTTAGACGAGACAGCAAAAACGGGTAAGATATATAATAAAAAATAAGTAATATATAATAAAAGTAATAAATATATAGATCTACTTTTAAACGAAAATAGAGAATAAAACAATTATTGTCCGTATTATTTGAAAAAAATTCATAATATTAAAACGTATAATTTCAAAAAGTTTGGCCTAGACATTATAACCTCCCCAAAAAATCTATCGTTATTATGTAAACCTGTGTTTTAGCTCGATCTTACAAACTTGAAGCAGTGTTTTGAGGAGAGGGGGGTTCGGTGTTACTTGCCCTTCATTTTGCTAATAATTAGGGAGGAGTGGAACCAGGGTCCGACAAGGTTCAGCTGATTAACAGTAATACTGTAGGCTGCAGGTTCAGAACCTAGTAGGACCCTAATTGATCTAGCTTTGAATATTAGGGAGGTTAGGAGAGTGCGAGCTGGAGAAAGTTTTGCCGCGTTTCATTTTAAACGGAGAATCGTCGGTTATCTTGGGCTACATTTAATGATATTAGGCTATTAATAAAGAATAAATTTTTAATAAGCAAGTTCTTACATAAATGCTTTCATTCGTATATTTTAATATATATTTTTCTATGGTTTAAAAATTTATTGACAATATTGCAATTTTTTCTTTTTCTCGTTAATAAAAGATTGAAAAAGAAGAATAAAAGAATAAACTTATTTTTCAATGAAGACGCAAAAAGAGTGACATCCATACATGAAAATTAAGAAAATTACCACAAGACCTACCTCGATTAAATAACTTAGTACCACATATATTGAAATGCAAGCTGACATAAATAGTTACCCCACATAGAATGCGACTTCAGAGACGACTTTACGGAGTTTTTCGAGTCTGTGTCCTTAAATTCATAATTTCCTCCAACTATAAATTTCTTTTTTTCTTTGCTGAATAATTAAATAAGCCAATTAAAGACCAAATTCAAGGGTGAAGACTTAATTTAAACTTAGGATCGTCAAATCTGACGAGTTAAAAGTCGTCTTTACAGTCTTATCCTTTGGGGGTAGCACTGTAGGTTTAAGATTTTTAATGATATATAATATATAAACTATTTAGGAGAACTAAAAACACTTGTCAGTTATATAAGTAGAATAATATAAATTTTATTATGATTTAATGTTCTAAAAATTGTAATATATTGGAATTTCAACACAAAAATTTTAGTTTTGTATAATAATCCAAAGGTTAAAACTTATGTGTGAAATACTAATCTTCTAAAGCTTGATGTACAATTACTAAGTCATGTGCAAAAAAAATTACTTTTGGTTTTGAAAAATGAATTGAGTTTTAAATAAATATTTATTAAAATCTTTTTTACATTAAACTATCAATTGCTCATTTTCACTACACACAACCTTTATTGTTCAAAACTTTAAGTTTATCATGCTTACTTTCTACATTAATTTAGCAAAATTTCAAGTTTGCAGTGTTTCTCATTCTACTTTCTACATTAATTTAACAAAATTTCAAGTTTGCAGTGTTTCTCATTCTACTTTCTACATTAGTTTAGCAAAATTCCAAGTTTGCAGTGTTACTCTATTCTACTTTCTACATTAATTTAGCAAAAATTTCAAGTTTGCAGTGTTACTCTATTCTACTTTCTACATTAATTTAGCAAAATTCCCAGTTTGCAGTGTTTCTCTATTCTACTTTTTACATTAATTTAACAAAATTTCAAGTTTGTAGTATTACTCTATTCTATTTTCTACATTAATTTAGCAAAATTCCTAGTTTCCACTGTTCCTCCATTTTACCTTCTACATTAATTTAGGAAAATTCCAAGTTTGCACTGTTCCTCCATTTTAATTTCCACATTAATTTAACAAAATCAAGTTTGCAGTGTTCCTCCATATTAATTTCTACATTAATTTAGCAAAATTCCAAGTTTCCAGTGTTCCTACCTTTTACATTAATTGTTAAACCTTCATGTTTGATTTGTGACTCTATTTTGCTTTAAACATTAATTGAAAAAAAGTTATCTTTTCTTTGTGACTTTTCCGTTTATACGGCTTTATATGAAGACGACTTTCGATTTCAATTTTTATTTATATCGAGCAATTAAGCATCATGAATGCACAATAAAATGAAAACAAAAAGAAACTCTCAATGTAAAAAAAGCTTCTCTATTTTTATTTGTAATCCGAAAGAAGCTTTTTAAAAAGTCGCCTTCATTATATTGATATTATCGCCTACCACCGTACATTAATCATAAAAAATGGGGTTTGTTTTGCTTTGTGACTCTAATTTGCTTTATACATTAACATTAATCGATCAAAAATCTTCTTGATTCTATTTTACTTTAAACATTGAATATACTTTACGTATTGTTTTAAAATCTAAATTTGCTTCGTTACTCTATTTTACTTTATACATTAAATGTTTAAAAATTTAGGTTTTGTGTGTTACTCTTTTTTACTTTATTGTCCTAATTGTTCAAAAATCTGAGTTTGCTGCGTTACTCTTTTCTACTTTTTATCTAAATTTTTCAAAGGTCTGGTTTTGCTGCGTTACTCAATCTTACTTCATATCTTGATTTGTCAAGTCTAAGTCACACATGACAAATTTGGGTTTAGAGTTTCACTTAAAATAACACCCAAATTTTTTTTTGAAAATTGAAAGTAAAGGATTTTAAAACATGCATTAAACAAATTTGATGAGTAGCCGTTTTTAAAAAATTGGGGTATGAAATATTGGCCAAATAAGATCCTAGTTTGTCAGGACGCAAAGCTGCAAAAAGGTGGTAATCATCGAATCTGTCAAGTTTACAGTAAAAATTACAAAAATAGACTCAAAATATTTTTTATTTTAAGAACAGTACGTTTTCTTATGTTTGGCCCATTTGAACTATTTGAATTTAATTAAATTTAAAAAAAAGATCCTAGTTTGCCAGGACTGAAAACTGCAAAAAGGTGATAATCATCGAATCCATTACATAAAAATTACATAAAAAATAAAGAAAGTAAACCCAAAATTTTTTTTATTCTGAAGGGAGTTGGTGATCTAACATTAATCTCTCCGGATTATATTTTCAGTAATATGTAAAATATCATGATTAAAAAATGGTTCTTGCTTAAAATGAAATAACTGTTGTCACCAAACCCTAAACCAACTACAGAATAAAAAATAAACTAATCTAAGTTTGTTGTGTTACTTTATTTTACTTTACATCTTAATTGTTCAAATTTCTAAGTTTGCAGTGTTTCTCTATTTTACTTTATATATTCAAGATGTTCAAAGTTTGCTGTTTTATTCTATTTTACAATTTGTCTTATTTATTCAAAATTCCGTGTTTGCTTTGTCACTCAGTTTTACTTTATATATTAATTGTTAAAAAAAAACTAGGTTTGCTGGGTTACTTTCTTTTACTTTATATCTTACTAGTTGAAAAATTCAAGTCCATTGATTGACTTTATACATCAATTGTTGAAAATTAAAGTTCAAGTTTTGACTATCTACGTTAATTCACGTCTTAATTGTTCAAGAATCTAAGTTTGCTGCGTTACTCTTTTTTTACTTCACATCTTAATCTTTAAAAGGTGTAGCTTTACATTACTCAATTTTACATAATATCTTAATTTTTCAATATCTATTTTACTTTATTAAAGATTCACTATTTTCTATTCATTATTATCTATTCATTGAATCTAAGTCTGCTTTTTTTCTCTTCCCAATTTTACTCAATATATTAGTTGTTTGCTGTGTTACTCTATATTACTCAATACATTAATTGTTCAAAAATCCTAAACTTTCTTCTACCGTAAAATTTAGATCACGTGTTCAAAAATAACTTCAAAACACGATATCTATAAATCTAAAGTAGTTATCTCTGTTTGCATGTTTGTTTGTTTGTATGTCCGATCATAACTCAGGGATTTCAATTATAATTTTGAAGGTAAAATTCTAAATTTTTAGAATCCAAATTATGGTTTTATTTGAATTTCGTATCAAATTCCTTTTATTTTAGAAAGAGTCTCCATGTTCAACGTCACGAACTCGCGGGATTTTCCTTAAGAAAATAAGTAACAAAACAACCTATATTTAGACACTTTCTCCAGTTACAATAAACACAACAACAACAACGTTCAGAATAGATCACAATGTACAAAAATAATAAAATCTTGGAAATTAATTTAATGAACTTCAGATTTGTGCAAAGCTAACAAGTTGGTAGGATCGTGTAGCTTGAAAAATTGCTTTTATAAATTTTTGTTTGCGGGAACGTTTTAAAGGAAAAATTTTCAAGATTAATGCTGGATTGGTTTTTAGGCAAATTGGATTGATCTAAATATGTTCTTAAGACAAAAATTTAGTTTAATCCTAGTTCTGATAAATTCATAGGGTGTCAATGTAGACACATTTCAGGAAGCATTAAAGTACATAAATAAGCTTTAAACACATAACATCCATGAACTTTTCACATTTACAAGGATATTTTTAGGTTTATTTTAAACACGTCAGAAGGAATTTGGAACTGTTAAATAAGCAAATGATAGAATGAAGATTCCCTAATCCCTAAACTTAAATCTGTCATAGTAAAATAAAACTAGAAATAACAGGTTGATAGGAACTGGAATTCCGATGGCAAAATTTGATCTCAGGAAATTCTAAATCTCAAAGCAAGGGTCGTGCATTGAATAATGTGGAAGTAAGAACTGAGGTGACTCAGATGGATAAGAATTGAAGATGGATGAGGAATGAGATGCTGATACGGGTTGATTTTATATATTTTCTTTTAGTTTTCTTTTTTCGTTTCTTCCTTGTTCTCTTGTTCCAGCTCGGGGTTGTCGGCGTACTTGAACATGGATTTGATATCGCCACGAACCAGGGCAAGAAGAAGGGGTACTCCTGAAAATAGACAATTCAACAATTTAAATTAATGTAGCAGATTTCAATAAAATAGATTAGGTCATGAAAGTAGTGATCAAATTAAAAACATACAGGTACTAAGTAGATTACATTATTACATACAAGTATGCGTCCTACTCCTGAAAGCAGATGGTTGCAAACAAGAAGCAGAGTTGCTTATTAAAGTAGACGATTACAAGTAAGTAATAGGGGTACTCCGAAAAGTATATGATTGCAAAAAAGTAGCAATGGTACTCCTAAAAGAATATGATTACACATAAGTAGGAGGGTTACTCCTAAAAGTATATGTTTACAAAATTAGCCGAGGAGCTTATGAAAGAAGTAATTATGATGTTAGGTACTTTCCCAAAGACTTTTTCCCAACCGACAACTTCCCAAGGGTATTTTCCCAAGGGTATTTTCCCAAGCGACAACTTCCTGAGGGTATTTTCCCATGTGGCTACTTCCCAACTATGCAATTTCCCGAGCGACAACTTATATAAGTATCAGAGGTACAGGGTGTCCCACATCATATTAGATCGTCAATCGGTCTAATTTACGATTTTCGGGACTAATCAGAAAAATTAAGAAGAATAAATTATTTTGAAAAATTGAATAAACCTAATACAAGAATTTTCTTGCGGAAAATTCTAGTTTTTTTTCGAGTAATATGTGTTTATTTTGGCGTTAAAGCTTGGAGATAATCTAACATGATATGGGACAGACTGTACTACTGAAGTATACAGTTACATAACACTATTTTTCATTTATTGTCTTTAATATATATTTTTCTTCAACTTTACTAACCTAGACAGGCTGGTACAAGGTAGAGAAGTGCAGGTTGTGCATGCTTGTACACGTGCATAACAAATATTGTCATCAGCAGGCCAGAGATATAAGCTGAAGTAATAATAACAATAATAAAATTAGAGACACAAAAATGATCTTACTGAAGTAAAGCTATAGTTGTTTCTTTTTTATGAAGTAAAGGACCTCACTAGTCTCCTGGAGTTTGTAATAACTCTTGTAATAATAGAGATAAATGGTGCTAACTTTGCACCTATATTCTTTTAATCCTAAATATTTATATATATAAATACCTGTTTTGGGCCAAATACCCCCCTTTCTACGCCCCTGATCAAGAAAAAAAAAATTTGAAATTTTTTTATGCCCCTTATGAATTAAAAGAATATAGGTGCAAAGTTAGCACCATTTATCTCTATTATTACAAGAGTTATTACAAACTCCAGGAGACTAGTGAGGTCCTTTATCTTATAAAAAACGCAGTCCATATATGTACCCCTCAAACTGAAAACTATGGTTTGTCTTAATTTTTGGGCAAATCATTACAAGAAGTATGTTCAAAGTATAAAATAAACAAAAAGTTCACAAATCAAAACCATGGCCACCGACCTGTCAAATTCAGAACGATGCATTTTTCAGATTTCGTCAAATATGATTTATGGTTTTCTTGAAACACGTCAGATGCAGAATATCAAGATTCAAGATGGATATTAGATTCCAATATTGCCATTTTATAGATTACATGAATCTGCACTCAGGTTACTAATAAAGGGATTGCTCGTGAAAAATAAGATGGGTATTGAGAACAGATTTCAGAATGAATCAAAATTTAATTCGTTCTGTGAAGATAATTCAGATATATCGTTTTATAGACACTGTGTTGTCTGGATTAAATATTTAAAACTGAATTTATGCAATAAATGTTGTTATTCAGAATCAGAGCTAATAAACAAAAAATACTCCGCTTACTGCTTAGGATATGTTTCATTTCATCCAGACCCTGGATCCGCCCTTTTAAAAATTGATCCGGATCTAGCTCCTAAATAATTGTTTCCCCCCGATATTTCCTCCTTTTTCTCTAATTTTTATGAAGAAACTTCATTATCATGCGATGACATTGTTATGAGAAATTTTTGATGGGATGGTTGATATTTTGCCATATTTTTATGGATCCGGATCAAGGAAGCTAAACTTTTGTGGATACAATGGATGATCCCAAGCACTAAAAGACTATATTTTTGAATGAAATAACTCCCCCCCAAAAAAAACACCTAAAATTCTTTACTTGTGTCGACAAACGACAAATTTAGCTATTTCATTAACCTAACCTCAAAACTATAGCAGTCAAGATTAAAATTAAAATTTTCATTGCTTATCTTAAAAAATTGTTCTAAAAAAGAAAAAGAATAGTTTATACAAAAGTCATTTTCATGCAAACGTCGATCTACGATTACTCCTGCATTTAGATAGAATATTGTATTACCTAGGTAGGTTGCGTAGAAGTAGAAATGAGATTTCCTGTTGAGACTATGATCGTATCTGAGAAGGAGAGCTATAAATATTCCCGGGATAACGATATCCCCCAACCCGAGCATAGCGAAGTTGGTGGCGTTCAATCCGTTCTCCATCAGGTCCTAACATAACAACAATCATAATCTACTAGTTAGAGTACCCGGCGTTGTCCAGGTCTTTTTGTTATTATTCATAATCACTGTTATTAGTAATTATACGCAATTAGTAAATGGACTCGAACTATGACTTGCAAATTTAACTTAAATACACAAAAAATCTTTAATTTTATATTTAATGCTGTAATTAAAAACCTGTGGGAAGACTAGTTTGATAGGAGCCTCGAAGGATTTAGCGACTGTGACCATAACATCAGTTCCAAACACCCAGAAGATATCGTAGAAGAAGAGACCACTCAGGAGAATACAGCCGGTAGCAACGTTGTTCAAGTGGAGGAGCTCAACGCCGTTCACTGCAAACGCTAGTCCGAGTAGATTGTTTGCAAGCCAGTGTTTTTTCAATATATACCAGACACCAACACCAGAGCAGAGGGCAACACAAATCTTAACAGTTCTTAGCTAAAGAGAGTGTCAAGTTCTAAAGGGATCCTTTTTTTCCCACCATCGAAATTATGAAATTTAGATAATTTTTGCACGAGGGGGGGGGGGGACTTGAACTATGATTTATTTTACCAGATCATGAGTATTGAACTCGTAGTCTAGAACAGATTCCTTGGCGTCTCCCTCTCCCTGGTCGAACCGTAGATGGAAGGGAATAACGGGGAGAGCGCCGGGGATCAGCTTAAGGATGATGGGAGACATCATGTGAGACAAGGCGAAGATGCCCAACACGAAGAAGTAGAAGGTGAGAAGGAGGTTGATGTATTCTTTACCGAACACCTGCAAATTATGATTTTAATTCTAAATTGATAAATTAATTATTAAAGCTCTTATTTTTGCAAAATCGTTTTAGAAATCTGTGAAAAGCTAAAAAAATATAACACAACCGAGATCTTGATCCACCCCTTAAAGTTATATCTAATCATTTTCTTTTTTTAGTATGTATTTTACTACGTCTTCTTTCCCTTTAACACAATTTTTTCATCCTTATTTTTTTTCATATCAGTATGTAGTATTTTATTTATATTATGCAATTCTTAAAAATGAAAACCTAAAATTAATTCTAAACCTAGCCGTTTTTATTACCCCACTGAAAAAAAAATGGTTTGTGGAAAATAACCCTTCTTTATCTGCGACGCTAATAGCATTAGTTTCGACTGATGTATGTAATTTCTCGTCAGTGCGTAATACCATAATTTATTATTTCTAAATAAGCCTATCGTCTAAAACAATGTTGCAAACCGACGGTGCAAAGCCCTTGCAGCATGTTTATTAGATTTTTCTTCGGTTCTTGAATATTACGAGTCCATTTCAGGTGCACAGCTTTTTTTCTTCTAAAACCTCATTTTAATACTCTCTCAACTTTAGTTGAACATTGAACATAATCTACCGGTCTATCCTTATTTTTTTTATTATTTTCTTATTTTTTTTTATCTTTTTAAATTAATTATTTTTCCGCCCTTTTGCGCCCTCAAATAAGCACTTTTTAAGCCATGCTGATTTAAACATTGTTTTTGGTCAGAACATTATTTTATTTTAATCGCTGTTATTTTCTCAATTTTTGCTGCTCCAGTTACATGTTTGATTGTTATTTTGATCTAAACATTTATTAAAATAACTAATAATGATAAGAATAATAAATAGATTTGAATATGTATCGGATTATTTCCGAGCTTTAACACCGTACCAGCATGCATAAACATTGAGCAATGCTAAAAATACATATTGCATGAAATTTATATTTCCTTTATGATTCAAGTTACAAACTTTTTATTTTAACCCAAAAATCCCAATATGACGAGGACACCCTCTGTAGGTTATACCTGGAAGACGATGTAAAGTCCGAACAGTGCACAAGACGCAATAATCGGGAACATCATTGCGTCTTTCTGCGTCATGGTCTCAGGCTGCTCACCGGTTTTAACCTAGAAACAATATTTGTTTATTAACATATTTTGACCATTCATAATCATCTCACAGTTATTTCAATCAATTAATCAACTTTCCATCAAATGGTTGATTTTTTTTGCTTTGATGACATAGCTCCTGCCAAGTCTTCCTAACAATCAGTAATATCAGGAATAAGATCTGAAAGCCCCCCCCCCCCCCCCGTGTTTGAGAACCCAGACTAATCAGTTGACAACTATTGGGATAATTCTGTCAACCTACTGCTCTTCAATCTAATTGTGCCTAGCTTTGACAATTTTATCTAGTCGAGTTTAAAGCTTGTAATATCATAGATCTACTATATTTGGCTGCGAAGATAAAGAATTAGAAAATTAAGAATTTAAGACAAGTAATCAATTTCTTTTTTCATTAAGGTGTTCCAAAAACAATTTAATTCCAACTGTATTTTAGACAGGTTTACAGTTTGGGGATCAAATATTGTTTAAGCTAAAAAGGACAATTTGAGTCTGTTTGAAAGCAAATTTTGTGAAGACTGATGTTACCTTAAAAAAAATGGAAAGGATGCCGTAATTATTATTTCTTGTCGTAAACAGTCCACATGGATTAGGATTGTTTGGGTGGTTCTGAGGTCACTGACGTCTATTTTAGCGTCCATAAACCCAGAAAAAAGGGACAAAGGTCAAATATAAAAATCACTGCTTAGGATCCATTTAATTTTGATGCGGATCCGGATCCTGGATCCGCACTGGAAAAAATGGATCCGGATACGAATCCAGGTCATTTACTTAATTTTTTAACAAAAAATAATGATTAATTTTTTTGTTTTATTTTTTCGTTTATTTTTATCCTAAAACTTGATGAACCATTCAGAAATGATGACATTTTTATAATCTCTCTTTTTTAAAAATTTAAAATTTGGGTTTAAGGAGTAAAAAAGTTTTTTTTTTGAAGTTTTTGGTTGATCCGCATATTTTAGCGGATCCGGATCCAGGAAGCCAAAATCTTGCGGGTCCAACGGATTCGGATCCTAAGCACTGATAAAAATGGTGGCCAGGGACCTGAGCTACAATATAATCTTGATCTGTGTGATGATTGAAACTAGAGGCTGCGTAAGATTTTTAGGGCAAAATTCAACCTGAACACAAAATGCTGTTCCATTACTAGGATTTTGAAAGACACCAAACCAAATCTTACATATTTGTGGAATAGATTTTTAGTTTTTTTTTTGTAGCTTTATTCCGACTTGAAGGGAAAATATATTGGTTTTTAATTTCTTTTTTTTAAGAAGGGGGGTTGGGTACATTTTTTTACCAGATTTTCTTGTTGATCTCTATGAGACTTAACAGATCTATAGGATCCAATGAAGATTGGAAACAGAGCCATGAGAACCAAACTACCGTAGGCGATCATCATGCCTTCAGGGGTAGCTGGAACCTTAGTAGCTGTTCCATTCAATGCTTCAGCAACTGCCTCAACAACCGACTCTCCTGCTGCCTCCTAAACGATGCAAATTTAAAGTTATGATCAGTTTTGAAAAGGTCAAAAAAGACGTGGCTTGGTTATAGTATATTTTCTTTAAAACTCTGACTCTTCAAGGATACAAGTATTATTTCGATTTTATTTGGATGAATTGGGTTAAAATAAATGTGATTTAAGTGATAATACATGGATTAAGGATTGGACTGAGTATCAAAGAGAAGAATAACTTGATTTTCATTTACCCTAACAATCTTCCAAACTAGTCCCCCCCCCCTCCCGTTCATTCACAGATTCTAGAACACCGATCGCAAAGTTTGACAGGACTAAAACCCTATTGGGGTCCGTCCTAGTATACGATTTTTGGACCCCCCCGCCCCCTCCTATCAATTTTGTACATGACCACTTATTTTTCAGCATATTATTATTTATTTTTATTATTTAGGATTAGGTTAGGTTAAGACACTTTCTGGACCGAGCGCTGTGGCTAGGACAGGCTATGGGGCCGAGCGCCGTGGCCACATGGTCAATTATATTCATGTCTTACATATAAGATCCATGTACAAAATTGATAGGAGGGGGGAGGGTCCAAAAATCGTATATTAGGAAATTACCCCCTATTGCAAGATAATGGTGGAGGGGGACAAGTTCTTAATTGTATATGATTGGTCACACCAGAGCATTACATTTTAAAAGTTAAATTGATAAAATATAATCTTTCTCAATTATATGAATTTGGTTAGGTTAACGAAAACTTTGTGGGTCCGTCCTAGAGAACGATTTTTGGACCCTCCCCCCCTTCCTATCAATTTTTTACATTTACTTNGTCTTGACCTAACCTAAATAAATACTAATTTAATTGAAAATCGTTGAAAGTTCATGTACAAAATTGATAGGAGAGGGGGGGGGGGTCCAAAAATCGTTATCTAGGAAATTACCAAATTTGTGACCAACTTTAAAGATAAAGACCTGTTCGTAAACTTAGGGATTTGAAATAATAAAATATTGAACCTTGTCCCATTTTTTTATTTTCAAAAGATGGTATAATTTACTCGATATACTAAACAAATCGTATTCATAAGAGCTGTGAAATCACAGAGCATAGCTTTCATCCAACATTAATTCAAGTAAAAAAATGATTCCCATTGGCCATTGCCAACCCATTTTCAATCTTTGCTGAACACAAGATAATAAAAAGGATAAAAACTTACCACGGCTTCAGTTATCACTTCTTCTGACATATTTAAGCTCTAAGTATTTAGAACTATCTCTGAAAGATTAACACTGTTATAGCACATGACACACAACAACATTAAAAATAACGTTGAAATATAAATATAAAATAGTTGAAGATACAAACTGCGTATCAACCAAAACAAAAATATTTGGATTAAAGAGGAAAAAAGTAATCAGTTTTTCACTTTAACTCCACGTATGTGAACAGGTAGGGAAGAAGAATACACGTCACTCCACCGGGGGAGAGAGGGGGGAGGAGGGAGGAGAGACCGGAGGGAATTTTGTAGACAACGTTTTGAAAAATTAAATTTTACTTTCTGATAAAAAATCCAGAGTAAAAGAAAAACAAAAATATTCAATTATTTTTTAATTTAAAGTTTTCTAATTGATGATCTACAAAATGGGATCATAAAAATGTATTTAAAAAATTCTAATTTGAATTCCCGAAAAATGTTTTTTAAAGAAATTTAAAGATTACAAATGACGACATTTTTAGTTTTATGAATACACCCCCTTTATATTGTCTGCTGGTGGAAATGTACTGTGGCAACGTTAAAACAAAAACAAAATAAATATAGAAGTGAAAGGTTTACATTGAAACTAGTCTGAAACCGTGATGTGATAATTTTGTGTGGTAAATGTTATATTTTTAAATTTATTTAAAGAACCTTATTTGATAAGCAGAATTTGAGGTGAATAATTTTCGTATTGTTGCTAGAACAAAATGTTTCATAATTATGATTTGTTTTTCGCCTCTCATCACGCTCGTAATGTTAAAACTTTTTAACTACAGGGTGTCCCAAAAACATGGGAATTCAGTGACGAATTCGATATCGTCTTTTCAAATAATTCTTTGATTTAGTATCGTGATACCTACTGAGAAAGTTGTAATCTGTAAGAGTTTCGTCTGCCATGTTCACATTTTGTTTGTTTATGTTTTGACTGCACACGGTTGTACTTAGTAAAACAAGAAAATTGCAGTATTACAAACAGAGTAAACTTGTCCGTCTTCACTGTTCATCTTGCGGGGACATTATAGACACATCTTTTCAGTCTTTTACCCTTTCCATAAAATAAATTCTAGCAGACCTAATAAAATTATGGCTGTTGAAATTAGGTATTACAATGCTAATTCATAACAAAGACGATATCGAATTCGTCAATGAATTCCCATGTTTTTTGGGACACCCTGTATATAAAACCCAGTTTGTCATTTCATACTGTACACCATTTTTATTGCGAAACCCGACATTTCTCACAATATTCTATTGCTTTTTATGCTAAACTACAATTTTAAGCAATTTTGATAAAACCCTTCACCCTCAGTCCGTCCAGTGACTATAATGATTAATTACATACATGATGATTCACAAACGAATTTATTGATAATTAAGTTGTTGCTAATTTGCTCCATGACTTTTTTTCGTGAGTTCTTCTTTTAAAGTCATAAATACATTATTTAGCATTGTAAAGTCAAGGATTCAGGAGACGCAAGATCAAAAAGTGATAAATGTTACAATCGTGACAATGAGTGTCAGGTATTGATACGAATAATATAATTCACGTTTTTAAAACTGCTTCAGTGTTCACAGTAATTTCGTTCAGGTAAACTTTTTCAAAAAAATCATAACTGTAGGAGCTTATTTATTTTTAATAAAGAACCCATAACATTTTTTAAATATTTTTTTTTCACAAACCTCACAAATTGGAATCTTTTTTTTGGAACATAACCAAGTTTGTTTAACAATTCATATGAAAAATTATAACGATCATTTTTCTTATAAAATTTTTAGTTTTCATAATCTTGCCCCTACTCCCCCCACCTGACTAAAATCCTGAATACATGTCTGAGAAAAAGATGATTTTTAAATTCCCGCGTTTTTATGAAATGAAATGTTTATATTCAAATTTGTATAACATACTAATATAATGGTTACAGATCTTCATTTTTAAATATGATTTTACATCTTGTCCCAAAATCAGAATATGTTTTAAAACGCATAAAAAGTATAGAAAATAGCGATGACTATAGTACACTGACATTTGAATTTTTCCTCTAAAAATGTAGTCTAAACTATTTTTCATAAAATTCTGCAGACAGTTTTTACTTTTCGGCCTAAATTGAAAGATAGTTATAAAAGATAACATTGTTCTTTGACCCAAACTTGACAACTCAGTGTCAGATCTGGGTCAAATGACCATTTGGAAATATATTCCTCTGGAATTCTCAAGACGTAATTTCAAGCGACCCTCCATGTATTTAGTGGCATGTTCGATGAGTTCGATGGTACCCTTTAAACCATTAAAAGGCATCACTTTTTGGACACAAAAAGGATGAAATAACTACATAATTTTCACCCTTCACAGAAAGGTTTCAAGAGTACCGTTGTACGTCGGACAAGCCACACTTACCACAAATGTAGGGTCACTCAAAATTTCATTTGAAAACTCCCGAAACTGGAAAACGGTTTTTTTTAAACTTTTCAAAATGAATAAAAATTATTTTTTCAAAGAATACACATAAAGGAATTATTGTCATCTTCTCTCCTTCGCCATTTAGAAATGTTGCAGAAAATTTGGTTTATTCATCTTTTCATTCTATCATAATTCAAGATCATAAATATTTGATGTATTTTTTTGCTATTTGAAACCATAAAATTAAGTTTCCACTTAATGTTTTTTTTTTCAAATCTGTAGTTTTCCAATTTTTCCAATTTCTCAGATTTTTGCTGAGCCTTTTGGAAATAAAAAAAAAACCTTGAATGTTTGAAAACAAAACAATAAAACGATGCTCTACACTATGTATGACGTAGGACTATTGAATATGGTGTTCTCCAATATCTTCTCATTTATGTATTTTTCATGATGAGAAAACACAATGAGAGCGTTGATTAGATATGCTTCTAAACATACCTCCAAATAATGTTAATTTATATTTTTGTTTGTTGATCATAAACTATAGATAATATCAGTCTTTTGTCTGATATATGATGAAATATGAATTGTATCAGTTCTTTCATCTCGGACAGTTTTCTAATATGTAAAAATGTCAATAAACAATAAATAATAAAATGTGTCTCCTAGAATAGATGTTCAAAATCTCCTAGTATAGATATCCAATATCTCCTTGAAGATATTCAATATCTCCTAGTATAGATATCCAATATCTCCTAGAATAGATGTTCAAAATCTCCTAGTATAGATATCCAATATCTCCTAGAAGATATTCAATATCTCCTAGTATAGAAATCCAATATCTCCTAGAATAGATGTTCAAAATCTCCTAGTATTGATATACAATGTCTCCTAGAAGATATTCAATATCTCCTAGTATAGATATCCAATATCTCCTAGAATATATATCCAATATCTCCTAGAATAGATATCCAATAGATATGTAATTTTTCCCTGAAAAAGCTATCCTTTTATTCCCTGTAATAGATATCCTATTATTCCCTAAAATAGATATCCTATTAATCCCTGGAACAGATATCCTATTTATCTCTGGAATACATATTCTATTAATCCCTGGAATAGATATCCTATTAATCCCTGGAATAGATATCCTTTTATTCCCTGTACTAGATATCCTATTATTCCCTTTGAATAGATAACTAATTATTCCCTTTGAATAGATATCTAATGATTCCCTTTGAATAGATATCTAATTATTCCCTTTGAATATATATCTAATTATTCCCTTTGAATAGATATCTAATTATTCCCTTTGAATAGATATCTAATTATTCCCTTTGAATAGATAACTAATTATTCCCTTTGAATAGATATCTAATTATTCCCTTTGAATAGATATCTAATTATTCCCTTTGAATAGATAACTAATTATTCCCTTTGAATAGATATCTAATTATTCCCTTTGAATAGATATCTAATTATTCCCTTTGAATAGATACAAAATTATTTCCTTGATGTTTGTTTGTTTACTAGAACTGGAGGTTAAAACTAGGAAAAAATGTCCTTAAAATGTAAACTCCGGAATTCATAGAAAAGATTTTACAATGTTGAATGCGGAATATTCTGGTCTTGTTTAAGCATGGGAATTAAGAGAATTCCTATAGTTTATAAATGACAAAGAGTGTATCGAAATAAAAACTTAAAAAAGCGTTATGAGAAAAATAAGTGAGGTCTGCATTCTTTGTATCTTTGACGGAGAAATTAAACTTGTAAACGATTTCGTTGTTATTTAATAGACTAGAATCTGGACAGATTTCAATTTCATAGTATCTCCGTCAATTTTGAAGGTGAAAATATGATAAACCACATTTTGGAATTCCCATGACTAGTAGTTCTAATACATGTTTTAACTGTAATACTACAAAAATTGTGTTCACGTAAAAATGCCATGCGGAACAAAGACGAGAGATAAGTTAATTAATGCCAATGTTTATTGGGACACTCTGTACCATACAAACATGCTGTATAATTCAAGTTTATAATATTCTTTTCAAATATTTTCTTTTCATCCACATTCTAAAATTGAGTCTTGACTCTTCACCCATATCTTTAAATTGAGTCTTGACTCTTCACCCATATCTTTAAATTGAGTCTAGCGTAATTTCAAGTGATTAGTCATTTAAAGAGGGTTAGCAATTTAGCATTAGCAATTGTACCTAACCTTCGCCTCACATAAAAAGATAAGATCATAAATGTTTTATCCTAAAATTTAAATATTAAATTCAAATTTAATAATTCAATAGAATTCATCACTTTTTAGATAGAAAAACAACGTTATCTTCCTCATTGTTGCTCAGATAAAGGAGTTAAGGTTGTGAATCGGACAGGCAGTTCTTTAATTAGGAAGTCAATTTACGTTTGGTCTAAAGCCTCACTAAAATTGATTCTAGTTTCTTATCAGCAAAGGTCTTTATCCTAGGTCAAAGTTCAGCTGAGGTCAGCTAAGGTCTTCATCCTACCCTGAAATTGAGGTTAGCTGAGTCTTCATCCTATCCTGTAATTGAGGTTAGCTAAGTCTTCATCCTACCCTGAAATTGAGGTTAGCTGAGTCTTCATCCTATCCTGTAATTGAGGTTAGCTAAGTCTTCATCCTACCCTGAAGTTGAGGTTAGCTAAGTCTTCATCCTACCCTGAAGTTGAGGTTAGCTAAGTCTTCATCCTACCCTGAAATTAAGGTTTGCAGCTAAGGTCTTCATCCGTCTCAGAAATTGAGGTTAGCTAAGGTCTCTATCGATGTATCTTGAAATTGCGGCCGGAAAGGGGCTTAATTTTACTCTGAAAATGAGGCCAGCCAAGGTCTTAATTCTACCCTGAAATTGAGGTCAGCCAAGGTCTTAATTCTACCCTGAAATTGAGGTCAGTCAAGTTTTCATCCTACCCTGAAATTGAGGTCACCAAAGGTCTTGATCCGACCTCGAAATTGAGGTCAGCTAAGGTCTTTATCGTATCCTGAAATTGAGGTCAAATGAGGTCTTCATCCTTCCCCGAAATTGAGGTCAGATGAGGTATTCATCCATCCCCGAAATGAAGGTTAGCTAAGGTTTCATCCTACCCTGAAATTGGGGTTAGATGAGGTCTTTATCCTACCCTGAAATTGAGGTTAGATTAGGTATTCATCCATCCTCAAAATTGAGGTCAGCTAAGTCTTCATCCATCCTCAAAATTGAGGTCAGATGAGGTCTGCATCCTATTCTGAAAAATGGAGGTAGAACTTCTCGTTTTGAGGTCAGCTGAGACGGTGTCGTGGATTGCTTGAAGAAAACATTTCATTAGAAAACAGACAAACCTGCAACTCATACCATTTATCTTCGTTCTTCTAAACTATCCTAATCCTTTCCTTCTCTCTGCTTTAAACTTCTCTATCCGTATATTTTATTAATTCTTATTCTGCTTTTGGTTTCCATCTTTCTTTTTCTACGTTTTTCTTTTAGTCATTGCTCTTTTCCATCTTTCTAATTAATTCATATTCTTCCTTATTTCCTAACTCTTTCTTATTTATCTTTCATTGTTTCCTAATTTTATTAATTTAGTTAATTTAGTTCTGATTAGTATATTAACATATTACTAATATTTCAACTTTAAATATTGTTGAAATATCTGACTAATTGTCATTTATGTAAAGTTGGTTCTACACATATTCATCCCTGAAATGTATGTAAGTATTGTTGAAGGGGAAAATATTCAGCCTGATTGTAGTCCAGCCTCGTGAGGGTTTATATCCTCTGAGGCAGGGTAGAGAGCTGCCTCCGACCTCCTCTCTCTGGTTTAGTGTAGAACCAGACCTGGAGCTAACTCATGTTTCTCCGACCTTAACCTTTATACATGTCGCCTTATACATACACAGTTTTTAGTCACCAACGGTTCAATCAGCAAAAGATAATTTTATATAATTAGTATTGGTCTTAGTAATGTTTATTCACAAAACAATTAGAGTTCAAACTAAACTGTCATAAGTTTTTTCAAGGGTATAAGTTCCATATTGGAGAGAAACTGCTCAGCTGATCAGAGTTTATGTAGGATATATTATAATATCAGAGCATATGATACAGAACTATTAGAAATACTGATAAGATGGTAAAAGGGGACTAGTTTTAAACATAACTATTGTGGACATTAGTGGACGCTAACTAGAGGAAATTAGCGCATACTAGAGGATACTAGAGTATACTAGAGGATACTAGAGGATACTAGAGGATATTAGAGGATACTAGAGGATACTAAAGGATACTAGAGGATACTAGAGGATGCTAGAGGATACTAGAGGATACTAAAGGATACTAGAGGATACTAAAGGATACTAGAGGATACTATAGGATACTATAGAGGATACTAGAGGATACTAGAGGATACTAGGATACTAGAGGACACTAAAAAATACTAGAGAATACTAGAGGATACTAGAGGATACTAGAGGACACTAAAAGATACTAGAGAATACTATAGGATGATGATACCAGAGGATACTAGAGGATACTAAAGGATACTAGAGGATACTAGAGGATACTAAAGGATACTAGAGGATACTAGTGGATACTAGAGGATATTAGAGGATACTAGAGGATACTAGGATACTAGAGGACACTAAAAGATACTAGAGAATACTAGAGGATACTAGAGGATACTATAGATGATACCAGAGGATACTTGAGGATACTAAAGGATACTAAAGGATACTAAAGGATACTAGAGGATATTAGAGGATACTAGAGGATACTAGAGGATACTAGAGGATACTAGGATACTAGAGGATACTAGAGGATACTAGAGGATAATAGAGGATAATAGAGGATAATAGAGGATACTAGAGGATACTAAAGGATATTAGAGGATACTAGAGGATACAAGAGAATATTAGAGGATACTAGAGGATACTAGAGGATACTAGGATACTAGAGGACACTAAAAGATACTAGAGAATACTATAGGATACTATAGATGATACCAGAGGATACTTGAGGGTACTTGGGGATACTTGAATATTGTAGGGAATAGTGAATACTAACTAATGAAGAAATTAATGATTGCAATTATGGAAGGTTTGAATCTACAGGTGTGAGACTGTCTAGTGTCTAGTGTAGGAGTATTGAATAATCTATATTGATATAACACTTGCACTTATCTTTCACAAATAAAACATACACAATACATATTACATATATTATATTTACCATTTTAGCTTTCTTTAAAAATAAGCTAAACATTTACTTCACAAGTTTAATTCTCTCGAAACAGATAATTTATTATTATTTTCATTGCTAGACATATATTATATTTACCATTTTAGCTTTCTTGCTAGTTTGTTTAATGAACTAAATATTACTGGGTTGTAAAATCGAATATAAAATATTGAATTGTTTTGAATTAGATTTTATATTAATGGATTGTATAATGGAGTTTATATTACTGGATTTTATAATGAAGTTTATATTAATGGATTGTACAGTGGAGAATATATCATTTGATTGTAAATATCATTTAATATTACTGGGTTGTAAAATGGAATATAAGAAATTGGATTATATAATATTAGAGCTATATTAATGGATTGTATAATGGAGTTTACATTAATGGATTGTATAATGGAGTTTATTTTAGTGGATTGTGTATTGGAGTTGACATTAGTGGACTGTGTAATGGAGTTGACATTAATAGATTATATAGAGGAGTTTATATTAGTGAATTGTATAATGGAGTTTATATAAGTGGATTGTATAATCGAGTTTATTTTGGTGGATTGTGTAATGGAGTTGACATTAGTGGACTGTGTAATGGAGTTTACATTAATAGATTGTATAGTGGAGTTTATATTAGTGGATTGTATAATGGAATTTATATCACTGGATTGTATATTGAAGTTTATATTAATGGATTGTATAACGGAGTTTATAATAGTGGATTGTTTAATGGAGTTTACATTAGTGGATTATTAATGGAGTTTATATTAGTGGATTGTATAATGAAATTTATATTACTGGATTGTATGATGAAGTTTAAATTAGTGGATTGTATAATGGAGTTTGAATTAATGGATTGTGTAATGAAGTTATATTAATGGATTGTATAGTGGAGTTTATATAAATGGATTGTAGAATGGAGTTTATATTAGTGGATTGTATAGTGGAGTTTATATTATAGTGGATTGTGCAATGGAGTTGACATTAGTTTTTTCCAAGTAGGCGAGAAAAAAAACCTTTTTATAATCCTTAATTAAACAGTTTTCTGCCTGTCATTAGCAGACCTGAGGCCTCTAATTAGTTTTATTATCCTGGTCGTCCAATTATAAATTCACCCTCTACTAATTAATAGCCAACATTTTTTTTAGGCTTTTAACGAATCTTTAAATACCATTTAAAGCTATTTTGTAAAGGTATCCGAAATGGGTATCCTATATTTGAAGAAAATATAGATTGATTTAAATATGAAGTTTTTCATTTTGAAATTTGGCCCGGGAAAAAATTAACGTTTAAATTTTTTTTGTTTTGGGTAGGATAAGTTTCCCTAACTGGGTTCTCTTTAAAATTTGAATACAGGGTGTTCCACGAGACATCTACTTTAACATATATGATTATTAAAACAATAACCTCACAATTCTCCTTGTCCTCACATTTCAAAAATGTGGTCTGCCTTTTTTGTGCTGTCAGTATTACCGGAGATATTTAGAATTTTGTTCAGATTTAAATTTTATTAAATAAAACCAAAATTGTCGAAATCTGAACGAAATTCTTCATATTTCCGGTAATATTGAACGCAGACCACATTTTGGAAATGCCAAGATTAGAAATATTTTGTGATTATTAACTGTAGAATTTTACTTTTAAAATTGGGTGGACAAAAAATTCCACAGATTTTTTCAACGATCAAAGACAGCCTTCAATTCGTCTTACTGCTGTCATGTACTGTACATTGCTGGTTTTATCCATAATCTTAATAAATTAGTCTAAATTAACTATTTTCTCATTAAAACGACTTAAAGAATATTTCTCTGAACTCCTTACTGCTGCTAGCTCTTAAGTAATTACTTGCATTTTGTTTTGAAAGGAAAAAAATACTTGCGCATCTCTTGCTTATAAGAAACAGGGGAGAAATTCACAGGAATAAACACTTTTTGAGTCAGAAAAACGACATTATCTTCCACATTTTTGATCAGATTAAGGATTTAATGGTACCGTTGATAATTGGACATACATTTATATCTTTGCATTCAGTTTCACTTGAAATTACGCTTACAGTCCATTTAATGCTAGAACATATAGACCTCTCCTCTACATAAAATATATTTAATGCTAAAACATATAGACGTCTCCTCTACATAAAATATATCTAATGCTAAAACATATAGATGTTTTTAAATTCTAACTCTCCTCTATAAAAACTATACTCACGCCCACATGAAAACAATGTTTTTCAACTGTTTTTTTCCTGAAGAAAACGTTATATATCCGTTTAATTTTTATGCTAAGAATGTCTGGCTGCGTGTTTAATATATTAAAGTTCAGTTTGCTGTATGCTAGATCTTCCTTTAGTTAAATTAGAAACAGTCAATGTTTATTTCATTAATTTCTATCTTTATTTACATCTATAGTGGTTTGTGGTTAATTAAAAAACAGCAGTTCTTTTACAACCTATATACAGTACAAAAAAAGCTTGAGTTTTGTCAATTTTTTTATGCGTCTATATTAGATAGGTCAGACATATTCATAGAAGGGCTCCTGAGCCTATAAAGTATGGCCTTTCGTTTTTTTTATCTTCTTCATGTAACAGGTAAAAGAATTTAATTCCAGGTTAAAAAAATATGGTATTAATTGCTTAAAGTATGTAATTAGTAAGAACAGACAGTATTGTACAATATTGTACAATACTGATGACCTAGAGCTAGCTAAGAGTAGTCTTATTCTTCTTAGTCTTATTCTTCTTAGTCTTCCATAAAATTTTTCATAGTGCATACAGTGATAACCAGAAAACAATGGAATAGGAAGACGACATTATAGAAATACTTAAGTTTATTTGATCTTGTTACAAAGCAAAAAGTTCTACTTAACACTTATTAATCACCAAA
Source organism: Eurytemora carolleeae (assembly GCF_000591075.1). Taxonomy (NCBI): domain Eukaryota; kingdom Metazoa; phylum Arthropoda; class Copepoda; order Calanoida; family Temoridae; genus Eurytemora; species Eurytemora carolleeae. The sequence goes on along the minus strand of NW_019396830.1, from coordinate 57,907 downwards.
TTAGATAATGGGTCTGTTTACACTGCACAACTGCTGTTTCTCATGCTCATTGGACTTTCTAAAGTTATAACTTGAGTCTAAAAATCGTTTACATATTTCAGAGTTTTCTGGTTTATAATATTAATATTTCAGATTCTTGAATGCTTCAGTAAGTTTCAAGAAGATCAACTAGAAGAAAAATGAAAACGGCAAAAGGTTAGCTAAGCTCATTAATTGCTTAAATCTCCCCCGACCCTTTTCATTCCACATACAGCACTTGCCCAAACAAGTAGAATTAAACACCACAAAGTTCTTTATTACTTAAATTAAGACGGTTTAGAGGTTTAGAAACAAACTAAAGTTTAATGTATAAATTAAGGAAGCTTTCTACCAGTTTAAGATTAACCCTGGAGCGGGCCTGCAATCTCGAGGATATTATGAATGAGCGGAAATAAAAAATGTCTAGTCTGAAGATGAAGAAATTCCCAACAATAAAGGTAACTTTTAATCAATCAATGGTTTTATGTTTTTATCGTGGTCATTCATTTTGTTCTTGTTGGAGTGATTTTTTTCTTTTCATAGTTTTCTGGTTATTTTAGACCTTGTTGAAGTTTTTTCATGATCTTACTATTTTTTGTTTCACTTTCTAAAGGTTTTTACTTTTTTACTTTTTTACTTGTCTTTTTCTTAACTTTGTTGGTTTCCTTTTTATGTATCATCTGTTGTTTTTTGCCTTTATCGTTCGATATTTTTAATTCATTAGATTAAAATAATATTTTATATTTAGGGTGTGTTTGAGAATATCAGGGGAAGTGTGAGCAGTGGAGAGAAATCTGGTAGGTTTGATGTTTAAACAGTGTTGGAGTAATCCGAAGAAGTTTTAAAGAGAAAAAATGTATTACGTTTCCAAGACTTAAAACAATATCTTGCGGGAACTTTTAAAACACAATAATTTCCTAGGGGAAGGGAAATCTATAAACAATTGTACAATATACAAAACTTAAAGAGGCGTTATTTTAAGTAGCCTTGCAAGTATACATTACATACATGTTAGATTCCCGACGGTATCATTAAAAGCTTTTTCGGATCAAGTATAAATTATATATCATTATTTAACTTTAAAACTGAATATTTTCAATTGTGGTTTCTCTACAAAAATGACTTGCGCATTTATGCTGCAGGAAAACATTTCGAATCAGACTTTTCAAGCTAGAAAAATGACATTATCTTTAGCATTGTTAATCAGAAACGGTTTCAGTGTACTGGACTTACCACTCTTTCAATGCAATTACGTGAACAGCCCTTTTAAGTATCTTTTTCAGCCAAAATTTGTCGAAAGAACCCTTGGTTGAGTAAAACTGATAAATTAAAGAAAAAGTAGTTGACAATATTATCGTCTTTTGAGATGAACATGCGCAAATTTTTTATTATAACTTTGCAGAGCGGGTTGTTATTTTACTTAATTATCCCAAGGTACGTTAAGTAACTTAATGTTCCTCTGTTGGGTTGGGTCATGGGTCGGTAATCTTGGTCAAAAGGCGGTAAAATACTTTATTTGTATGTATTCCAGTGGATATAAAAAAAAAACACCTTTTTTGTTCACTGAAATTGTACAAAAATAAAAAATGTGATATGCTTTTTGTCGCAGAGAAAAAATAATTTTTTTTTAAATTGAAGAGTTTAAAAATCCAACAACAAAATACTAGCGTGTTAAAAACATTATTTATATTTTTGTTCGAAACAAAAGTTTTTCATAATTAACATGTTTTGCTAATATTTATTTTTTTCTTTCCTCCAACTTTTGCTCCATAAAAATTTTTTTTTATCATAAGCCAAAACATTTATTAAATTGAAATTTAAACGATCATTCAGTTGTAACTAAAAAATGTGGAATGATTGTTGTCCTCGTGCTTTTCTTTATATAAGAACAGCCGCTAAGGAGTTTTTAGTTTGTTATTGTTTATTGTCACTCATATTTTAATTATTTGTGCATTTATAGAAAAATTGAATATTTTTCAATATGTATTTTTAAAAACTGAAAGTGAAGTTTCTTGCCTGTTAAAAGGCTCCTAACATGATTTAAAACATGTTTTTATTTGTTTTTATTTATTTCATTATTTTTTTTTGTGTTCAAAAGGAAATTAGTTTTTCGGGTTTTCAAAAAAATGCCTTTAATTGTGTTTTTTCTTGGTTTTTGTATTTTTTGTTTTCTTTAGTTGGTATTATTTTCAGCCACATCCTGGTTTACTTCCTTATTTAGTTCTAGCCATCCTGATGGTAAGATGCTATTTTTGTTTTTATTTTTTTTAATTTTTTTCAAATATTTTTATATTTCTTTCTTTTAAAACTAGAGAGTTGAGAAAGATTTGTTCAGGAATCCCAGCTCGGTTAGAGAGTGAGATAATCGAGGCTCTAGTCCCAGACTATTTCCGGTTGGAGAAAACCAGTCTGCATGGGTTCCCATTTAAACCAACTGCCGCGGCATTTGATCCTGTTCAAAAGGTTCTCGCTATTGGGAATAGGTATGTCGTCTTCCATATTTCAAACAGTGTACACTCTAATTTGTAGGCAATTAGAACACTATTTTAGAGATAAACACACGGATAACTTTGCCCTCAGGTGCGCTCCTATTGTATATAAAAAAATTTTATTTTGCATTTTTATAGATATATTTGATAATATTATTTCATATAGTCAATATGTCCGTATTACGTCACCAGAACTTCAGCCAATGGCAGTGCAGTAGACTGGTCACGTTACTTTCGTCTGTATCAAGCAAGTTCTGGTGACGTAATACAGAGTATACGGACTATATGTAATAATATTATCAATTTTATCTATTAAAAATGCAAAATAAAAATTAAAAAATTATAACTGGAGCAAACCTGAGATTCTCAGGCTCCCCTGGGATATAATCGTTTTCATCGATTGGTTGCGTATTTGCTGAAAAATGATCTATTTAAACCTACTACTTTAATACAAAATTGTATATTTATGAATTTTTTTATAATTTTGGTACAGTTTTATATCAATTTCTTGAGACAGGAACATCAGATAGGCGACTTATTTGTATCGTTCAACGTTCATCCTATACCCCTTTTCATTTTTCCTTTACAGTCCCTTAAGCAAAAAAATTAAAAAAATTGAATAAAAAAAAATTAAATTAGATCAATATTTTCAATTTGTTCTAATAGTTTTATTTATAATTTTACTTTTGAAATAATAATAAAGAAATGATTAATAGTGACACTTCATTCTAAAGATGTAAAATATAGAATAGAACATTTGCTTTATAGAAGGACCATTTTCATAGTTTTTTTATGATATAAATATTTTCAATTTTTACTCCATATTACATAGAAAAATTTTTCTTTTAAATTTAGAACAATCCCTTTAACTTGGTAAATATTAAGGCATGGAAGCGTACGGTTGCTTGGAAGACCGGGGTTAGACATTACTTTTCATCATGACTCCCGAAGGTAAAAAAAATTAGGTTTGATTTCCAAGTTAGTTTGTGATATTTTCATTGTTGGGGAATTCATTAAAACTTTTTGTGAAAGTTAAAAACAAAAGAAAAAACTTATAGTTTTTCCACCAATATGTTTTGTCTTATATCTCAAACGTTTGATTATATGCGGAATACAACACCAAAAATATGGACGCGGTACATAATTCAATTACAAGCAAAGTAAATATAAAGATATTATACTATACATAGATATCTTACATATCTCAAGTAAACAAATATTTATTTACAAGGTAATAAAATCATAAGTCAAATAACCTCTATTACATTTAGTCTAATACCTTTATTCAACATACAGTACATAATCATAAATTTAAATATAACAAAACAACAGTTAACTAGGAGGGAGATTCTCTTTATCAGCACTTACATACAGTACATAATCATAAATTTAAATATAACAAAACAACAGTTAACTAGGAGGGAGATTCTATTTATTCAACATACAGTACATAATCATAAATTTAAATATAACAAAACAACAGTTAACTAGGAGGGAGATTCTCTTTATCAGCACTTAACTATATGTGTAACACAACTGTTTGCCAACTAGCTAACAAAAGGAATCGGACCGGTCACATGGCTCAAAGGAATTGAGTCTTTGCCACAAACTCTGAATTTCTAATCACTATATCTTTGGAACCAAAAATTGTAGACCTTAGATATTTCAAACTATGAATTCTTTTAAATCAAATAATCTGAGTTTGAAATGTCAAAGGTTTACAAGATCGGGTTCTAAAGATATTAGGGTTTAAACATTTGATTTTGTTCCAAAGACTCAATTCCTTTGGTCAAATTGAAAACCTTGACCTAGAAGAGATTGTAATGGCATACCCCCCCCCCCCCATAGGTCAAGGAGCTTTTGAACACCTCCTTAGTTTCATGAATGAATAAAAGACTAGAAAACTAGACTACCAGAAAAAAGAGTTACATATTAGTTCGAATTTCTGATAATGAAAATGAAAACATAAAGATGTAATTATTTTTGAAATATTTTTTTGTCAGAAACAATTTCTTTCCACATAATTAATTTTTTTTTTTTCATTATTAAGACCAAGTTAATAGGATGAGCATACATGGACGACAATTGATTCTTTTGTTATTGCGAGAGATTAAACATGACTAAATTATAAAGAAAGCGATTAATAGTATACTAATTTAACTGTTTGGGCCTTGACCAATATTTGACCATTTAAACGTTAGTTTTTCGTGTTTTGTTCAAATGCTTTTTAAATGAAAAAGTAAATATGCAACCTAGATTGTTAAAAATAATTGTCAAACCCCATATTTAAAACACCATTAATTAAAATTCAAAATAGTGTGTAAACCCTGATGGAAAAGAAAAAGCTGTAAAAATGAATGTTTTCTCTTCAGTTTCAAGATTTTTTTCTTAAAGTTGATTTTTGGAAAAACTTATTTGTTTTTAAAAAGTTAAATGCTGATGAGTTCTGTGGGATGATGTGAGATGTTTGGTCTACCGTAAAATCCAGAGATAAATTCAAGGATACTCGGGGGGAGGAAAACTTAAGCTGCCAACTTTTCCAGAAGCAATTCTAAGTTGAAGCATTTCTCGAAATGTCTCCTTTAAACAATTAACACATCAATGTACGTACATGAGTAGAAAAAATGTCAGTGGAAAAGATTACATTGAGGAGGAGAGCTAAATAATGGATAACTTCTGTTTAATAATTTAGTCAGCAAAAAGTTCTATTATCTGAATCATCTATTTGACAGTCGACGAGAATTATAGTTTTTCTATTGGAAGCAAAAAGTATCTACAGTGAAACCCTAATAACGAATACATCGGAAGAATTTATCAAATGTCGTCTTGACAATTTTTCAATGAGTTTTATACTTTATTACGTAAATTTCAGTATTTGCGAAAATAAATAAATAGCCATGAATATGCGGGAACAGTTTTAAAGAGTTCCATATAATCACTTAATTAAAAAAACTAAATATCTGCAACATTCCATTATCAGAAAGTGAAGAATACGACATTTGATGAATTCTTTCGATGTATTCTTTATTTAGGGTTTCACTGTATAAAACATATATTCCTATTAATTTTCTCGTGCTTGGAACTATCATTTTTTTCTTTTCCTAATCAATACTTTTGTCTAATGAATAGTGTGTAGTATAATTAACATCGATACATTTTTTATAAGCTTGGTTTAGTGTGTTTCTAAGACTAAAAGAGTGACATTTGATCGTCGAACCATAAACAATCCACTGATCATAAATATTTTCGTTTTGATATCAATACAGTGTCAGTTACTAAAATGGTGATATAATACAATTTCAGTACCTGATCATTCGTTGGTATACACAGTATAAACCAACTATTATGTGTTGAACTACAGTATTGAAATATATGAATGTATTTGTATATATTAAGTGCTGTTATACAATTTCTAAATGTATTTATATATATCAAGTGCTGTGATACAACTCCTATATGTATTTATATAGATCAAGTGCTGTGATACAACTCCTATATATATTTATATATATTAGGTGCTGTGATACAACTCCTATATGTATTTATATATATTAAGTGCTGTGATACAACTCCTATATGTATTTATATATATTAAGTGCTGTGATACAACTCCTATATGTATTTATATATATTAAGTGCTGTGATACAACTACTATATGTATTTATATAGATTAATGCAGTGATACAACTCCTATATGTATTTATATATATTAAGTGCTGTGATACAACTCCTATATGTATTTATATAGATTAATGCAGTGATACAACTCCTATATATATTTATATATATTAAGTTCTGTGATACAACTGCTATGGCTGGTGAACACTGGTCAGCTGATATCTGCGTGTTGTGATGACACTATTTACCTTTGGGACGTGAGGTAGTAATTCATCTTATATTCTTTTAATTCATCTTATACTCATTTAAGTAATTCATCTTATATTCATTTAAGTAATTCATCTTATATTCATTTAAGTAATTCATCTTATATTCATTTACCAGAGAACGGGAACTTTGTGTTGGATGCTTATAATACGGATAGCTTGATCTCGATAACCACTGGGGGCACTTTTACTTTAGGGATCAATCTCTTCATTTCAGTTATTCCTCTGCTTTTCAAAGCTCCCTTCAATCTCTAATCAAAGCTTCCCCTTCAATTATTCAATGATTACTATGCTGTATATCGAATAAAGATTAAATTAATTTAGCTGATTAACAAAAGATCGAGATTAAGCATGCACAATACAAAAGCTCCCAGCTTAGAGGTCAAAATTGTCGTTTTCTAAATCCTACGATCAAATACTTGTCCTTATCTTTTGTTGTCAGAAATATTATGATAATTTTTATTGGATATCCCGCGAAGTCGAAACTCAGCAGAGATGAATATGATATTAGGGATCAAGCAATTATTCTTTAATTTAAAGTTGCCACTGTGGATATCGGGATCTGGGCACAAAATTTTCGACCTCAGAAAACAGTTAAATTGTCTTTGCAAAATAAGTAATGAAAATATAACAAGTTAACACCTTGTTTTGAATCTACGATTAGATCTTACTTCTGATTAAAATTAGAACCTGTTTATTTTTATAAAAAATAATTTGGATTTGTGAAGGTATTCAGACAATTTATAATGAAAAGAAAGAAATTTATAATGTATATATTAGCTTTTAAAATGTTAAAAAAAAATTTGAATTCCTATATCTTTATAAAAAATGTAAGCCTTTGATATTTTAGAATTCATAATTTGAAATATAAAAATCTACAACATCAGGTGGCAAAGATACAAGAGATGGAATTTAAAGAATTTGAGCCGCGGTTTAAATCTACCAAAACCCGGTTTAAATTTAGCGCCGGCTTAAATCTTGAAACATTTGATACAATTTGAAGTGAAACCAATCATATTTAAGCCGCGGCTTAAATTTAAACCGCCGCTCAAATTCTTTAAATTCGGCCAAAGGATATGAAAATTTGAGTGAGAGTAAAATATCTTGATCCAAATTCCAAACATCAATATGTAATATTATTATTTCAGGAAAAGTGAAATTGAATTATTGCAAAGTTTGCGATTCAACCGAGAAAGCATAACATGTATATATTCAGGTGGGAAAATTCAATAATAATTTCAAACTTTGGTAAAAATAAAAAATAAAAATATTTGCGTATTTTGTTCTTTCATGCAACAAATGCAAAATATATCTTCTTCTTTTTTAATTAGGATAAGCACATAATTAATTCGTATGTTTTGCATCGTACTAATTACAAACATTTGTTTCTTAAAGGGACTAAAGTTGTAATTAAAAGTGACCCTCTAGTTATAAAGTGGCATGTCGGATTCAAATCGGTACCCTTTGACCCAGGAATGAATGAGATATCATAGTGTTTCTATCTTAAAGTTGGTTATTTTCAAATGTGGTTTCTATGTTTAAGGGATTTGCGGATTTTCGCAACAACTATATCTTTCTGATTGATACTCAAATAATGGTTTAAAGGGCGGCCGTTGTTAATCGGACATATCATTTGAGAGTAGGAGGGTTAATCAATTTCACGTCTATAATCCCTTTAACCTATTTTAAAATTTATAATCTGGCTGTTTTTTGTGATATAACATGATTTTGTGATATAACATGTTTTTGTGATATAACATGTTTTTGTGATATAACATGTTTTTGTGTATAATAACATACATAAAGGATGAATGATACATACATTCATTTATTATACTTGTATTTGAAATTGTCCAGGCTTCATTATATATAATAAGAATACAGTTAATGATGGACCAATAATAAATATTCCATGTGCTTTTTTAGAAAAAAAAAACTATTTATTTCCTAATAAATATTGATTTCTCGGTTTTGGGTAATCTTTAAAAAAGTATTAAGGGCACATGGAATATGCCAGCCCCCACAAAAAGATTGGGGTTTTTTGGTTCAGCCTTGTTGACTAATGTACATGCAAATAAACAAACAAGGCAATTTTGATCAAAATTTAATCGTACTTCTTTTTTCTATACTAACAATTATAGTTAGACCCATAATACTGTTGTATAGGAAGACGACAATTAAAAGGGTTGTAAAGGAAAAATGAAAGGGGGTATAGGCTGAATCCTGAGCATTTCAGGAATTAGTCGAGACCTAAAAGAGTTACATCTGATGTTCCTGTCTCGAGAAATTTATATAAAACTGTGTCAAAATTATACCAAAACTTATAATGTAAAATTTAATGTAAGGTTCTAATTTTTTAAATAGATCATATTCAGCAAATACGCAAACAATTTGAAAACGACGATATACCTGAGGAGCCTGAAAAATTCAGGTTTGCTCCTATTATTAGAGACTGAGACACGTGACAATAATACTGCACTGTCATTGGTGGGAGTTCTGGTCACGTGACACGGACGTATTAATTACATTATTAATTGTATCTATTAAAAATGAAAAATTATTAAATTCAAATAATAATGGGAGCAAATCTGAGATTTTCAGGCTTCTCTGGGATATCGTCGTTTTCAAATTGGTTGCGTATTTGCTGAATATGATCTATTTAGAACTTAGAACCTTACATCAAATTTTACATATATATATATGTTTTGGTATAGGTTTGACAAAGTTTTATATCGATTTCTCGAGACAGGAACATCAGATAGAACTCTTGCCTCGATCAACCCCTGAAATGCTCAGGTTTCAGCCTATACCTCCTTTCATTTTTCCTTTACAGTCCCCTTAAACAATAATTAAGTGTCTTTTATGTTGTTACAATTCAAATAGTTTAACTTATTATATCACATATAAATTAAAATGGGTCTGTTCACACTGCACAAATGTTGTTGCTCATGTTCAATGGACTCTTTGTTGTCAAAGCTTGAGTCTAAAAATAGTTTTCTGGTTATTTTATATTTTTATATAGCAAATAGGATTACCAGTACTCAATAGCTTTAAAAATAACTTATAAAGTGAAATGGATCTGTAAGCACTACAAAACTGTTGTGTTTAATGTTCATAGGACTTTTTAAAATCATAACTTGAGTCTAAAAGTCTTCTACCTTTTCTAAAGATTTTGTAATATATATTTAGTTTAATTAATTAGTTACAGTTCTCGTAGGGACTGTCAAGAATAATTATAATTAACGCTTTTAATTAATTTCATGGAGAACATGAACTCTCTTATAATATTTTTAAATAAATATGAAGTATACTCAAAATAAAACTATGTGCTCCCTTTTAAACAGAAACCAAAATTTTGCCCCGTTACTGGTTCAGCTTTGTGACCTCGAATGGAAAACAAATTATCCGGTTACAAGATTGAAATTCAAAACATTTTTCTTCTTTTCAGTAGCTCTTCAATTATAGAAGTTATAAATAAAAATATATAAGATTCCAATCTTACGTGAAAGAAATTGAGTCTTTGCAACAAACTCTGATTTTCTAGTCCTTGCATTGTCCCAACCAAATGTCGTAGACCTTAGATATTTCAGACTATGAATTATGTTAGCTTAACTTATCTAAGTTTGAAATATTAAATGTGTACAACATCAGGACGCTAAGATATTGGAATTCGAAAATTTAAGTTTGTGGCAAAAACTCAATTCCTTTACTTTAGTTTGACGTCAACATTTCATACAAATATTTTAATATAATTATTTCCTATCAAACCTAGAACACTTCCGCGCAGTTGAATAGTTTAGACAGTGAAGTTATTCTAAATAGATGATAATGATATTCGTGTAGGGATAGATATATATTCCAATATATTCTGATACATACCGATATATTCTCATATATACTGATTTATTCTGATATGTCCTGATTTATCTCGATGTATCCTGATTTATCCCGATATATCCTGATTTATCCCGATATATCCTGATTTATCCCGATATCCTGATTTATCCCGATTTATTCCTATATATCCTGATTTATCCCGATATATTCCGATATATCCTGATTTATCTCGATATATTCTTATATATCTCGATATATTCTGATTTATCTCGATTTATTTTGATATATCTCGATATATTCTGATATATCTTGATAAATCTATACAGTATACAATAAAGACGCTTTTCCATTTTAATTTTGATTTCTACCAAGCTTTTAAACAGCTTGGATACAAATAAAAATGGAAATAAAGAGAATCTGTCAATTAAAAGTTGTAATTGAGTTTGTCTTCAATGTATTGATACAAATACCTACCACTATAGGTATACACAGTTTTAAATAATTCTAATATTCAGCTTTACGGTCGAAATGGATGTATGTGGGAACAGACAAAGGAAATGTTCATGTTATGAATCTAGATTCTTTCAGTCTTTCCGGGTAAGCATTTTTTCACATTTTTCATGAGGATTTAAAATTCAATTTTTTAAATCTTGATATTCAGGTATTCTATAAGTTGGAACAAAGCTATAGACATGATGCAGAAAACTCATCCTGGTTGCGTCACTCATTTATCAGGTTCAAATCTTTAATATCTTTAATATCTTTAATATCTTTAATGACTTTAATATCTTTAATATTTTTAATATCTTTAATTTTTAATATCTGTAATATCTTTAATATCTTTAATGACTTTAATATCTTTAATATTTTTAATATCTTTAATTTTTAATATCTGTAATATCTTTAATATCTTTAATATCTTTAATATCTGTAATATCTTTAAAATCTTTAGTATCTTTAATATCTTTAATATCTTTAATATCTTTAATATCTTTAATATCTTTAATATCATATCTTTCATATCTTTCATATCTTTCATATTTTTCATTTCTTTCATATCTCTCATATCTTTCATATCTTTCATATCTTTCATATCTTTCACATCTTTCATATCTTTCATATCTTTCATATCTTTCATATCTTTCATATCTTTCATATCTTTCATATCTTTCATATCTTTTATATCTTTTATATCTTTTATATCTTTCATATCTTTTATAACTTTCATATCTTTCATATCTTTCGTATCTTTCGTATCTTTCGTATCATAATTTCTTAATTCAACATTTCTTTATTAATATTTGAAAACCCAATTTGATTTGACCATTCAACAGTTTGTGGGCAAAACTTTCAATTATTCATCTATTCTGTCGAAAACACTAATTGTGTTTATTTTGATATGTGAAAACAGAGAGTTGATTATTTTGATATAACTTTATATGATTTACACAGGAAAGATACAAAAACATGATTTGTGAATCGCAGAAAAAAAGACAATATAAAAGAATAATTAGTTCAGAAAGCATGTCCTTTTTTACCTGGGTATTTATCCAAAGAAATCCTTGTAATAGATTTGATTAATGTCAAACCCTGATTGCGGTTCAGTGTTTTTAGAATAATAGTTTTAGTAGGTAAACAATCATGGTGGAAGGATTTCTGGTTGAGGTTTATGATTTGTATTTTGTCTTTTCGCGTCCATAGTTTAGAAACTTAATTACGTCCAAGTGAATTTAAAAAAAAAACAATTACTGAATGGGGTTTTAACATAAACATAAACAAAATAAAGTGAAAGGATGATACAAGTTTTTGTGGAAAAAAATATGGCTAACATTTTTCTTATTAAAACAAATTATTAGTTGGTAAGATCTAACTTAGTTTGAAAACAAGGATTGAGTTGTCTATAAGATTACCCCTATTATTGCAAAAGGATTGAGTTGTCTATAAGATTACCCCTATTATTGCAAAAGGATTGAGTTGTCTATAAGATTACCCCTATTATTGCAAAAGGATTGAGTTGTCTATAAGATTACCCCTATTATTGCAAAAGAAATTTTGTGATAACGTAAATTTAAAATGACTTTCTTCCCTTAATCGCATATTAAGTTTTTGCCTTAAAACTTAGCGCCCGTACAAATTGAGAAAATTGCAACATTGCAACAATCAATTTAATTTCAAACAAATCATTCAGATATTACAACCTATAGTCATCGATTATCTTTCGCCACATTTGTATATAGTTTATATGTTATAATATTTTTTAATCAATTTGTTTTGAATTTGATTATTTCTCTTGTTGCTTGCGCATCTATCTAAGAATGCCGCGAACCACTCACATTTTTCGAAATCCGTTAAAACGTATTCTAAAAAAATAAAATATTATAAAATATAAACTATATACAAATGTGGCGAGAAAGATAATCGATGACTATAGGTTGTAATATTTGAATGATTTGTTTGAAATTAAATTGATTTTTTACGTTCTAAGTTGTATGTCGCAATTTTCCGAATTTGTGTGGGCGCTAAGTTATTCGGTATGAGACGTCTTTAACAATTTTCTCCTTATAGACGCAACAGATAGAAGTAAAATTAGTAGCGATCAAAAGCGCTTTTTTTTATCGTATTAAGCCTATACCCCCTTTAATTTTTCGCGAACACTCCCTTTAAAAATCTATATATTAATCAGAGCTGCAATAACATTTAGTTTTGGAACAAACTTCCTCTGAGCTGGGGACCCTTGTTTCGTGTAGAGATGGTGCTTGTTCCCGATCTTTTGTTAATCTGCAGATTGATTTAATCTTTATTCGATATACCGCATGGATTGTATCCAGTTAAGGCTCAGGGATTGAAGGAAGCGTTGATCAGGGGTGAATTACTAAAATGAAGATATGGAAAGATATAGCTTTTATAGATCCGAAAATAATTTTTTTTTCCCACAGTGGATATCGAGATCAAGCGATTGAGATAACGTGTATTCCAACTCAGAAGTTCCCAGCTCTGTTCTTATTTGAGGGAAGGGGCTCCCCCTGCCCCTTTAATTTTTTTTATCATTATAAAACTTTAATTTCTCTCACTTTCAATTCTCCAAATATATCTTTTGTTTTCATTTTTCGGAATTCTTTTCATAGATCTTCAATAGATTTATAATTAACGAGAATTAGAAAATTAGAAAAATCTCCCAGATTCGAGATGATGGAAAATATTTGTTGAAATATTTCTCTCAAGATCATTGTGAAAATTTTAACTTTATTTCTATATTTTCCTAGTTTCATATCTTCATATGCAGGGATATTTCCTTTTCTGCAGGAAATATCCGGAAACTTTGAGATGTTTAAATATTCTCAACTTGATCTTTCATCTAGTCATCCAATATTCTCCACTTGATCTTTCATCTGTAGTCATCCAATATTCTCCACTTGATCTTTCATCTAGTCATCCAATATTCTCCACTTGATCTTTTATCTGTTTTCATTCCATATAACTAGACTCTCAGTACTTTCTTCAACCAATATAACTAGGCTATCAGTACTTTTTTTCAACTAATAATACTAGAAATTCAATCGGCTGATATTTAATTTTTTATATGTTCAGTGAACCCGGCTGATTTTTTATTTTTCATTTGTTCAGAGAACCCGGCTGATTATTAATATTTTCATATGTTCAGAGAACCCGGCTGATTTTTTACTTATTTATATGTGCAGAGACCCAGCTGATTAAAAAAATTCATTTGTTCAGAGAACCCTTATTATTATTTATTTTTTCATAGTTCCAAGAATCCGGCTAATTATTCATTTCATCATATGTTCAGAGAACCCAGCTGATTCCTCTAAGCTGCTGATAGGGTTTGAGACTGGATCACTCTGTCTGTGGGATCTCAGTAATAAAAAAGGAGACCAGAGGTAGGATCAAATCTTAAATATTTTTAAATATCAAATTCGCTGACATTAGATTTTAGATATATTTTTTCCCTTACGGTGTCAAAAATATGTAAAAATTTCAAATTTCAAGATTTTGATCTTTATTATCAGTAATGCATTAAATTAATTTTCGATTCATAAAATTTTCCAGGCTGGATTATAATAAAAAATTACGTTCGATGAATCACACTATCCAACTGGTTTTTATCTTTCATTTTACCATTTATCTGACTCCTTATTTCTCCCTTTCTCTGAAATAAGTTAAAAATAAATTATTTTAAATTAATCAGTATCTTTTTAGATATTCGTACAATAAAAAGTTCACCTCTGTCAGCTGGCACTGGGAGGGTCGGCAGTTTGTTTGCAGTTGTTCTGATGGATCCTTGGTCACGTGGCAGCTTAGACCAACAGCTGGTAAACCAAGCGCCGTCATTTTCCCACACAAGGAATATTTATTCTTCAAGAAAACTCGGATTTTGAAATAACAAAAATGATGCGTGGTTGAGTGCCACCCTTGGGAAACAAAGATCATTTGAGTCAAATCTCTTGAAAGTTTATCTTTTCCCTTTCTTGAAGAGAGTTCAGACTACTTTAAAAAAGAATTGATGTTGAATTTCTTGAAAAAAAAATTCTAAAAAATTGCAATATATATTTTTATAATCAAAGCTATTTTTTTCAATCCCACTCACCTGAAAATATATTATTATCCATTAAATGAAGTTCAAAAATTAAATCGAAGAAAAACTGATCCGAATTTTGTATAAAAAGCTTATATTTCTAAATAAAAGCTGACGTCAAGAGAAATTGAAAAGAAAGTTTCTAGTTTCCTACATTTTATCTGAAAATATAGTTTTTACTTTATAAAATGATTTTTTGATATCTGGGCATATTGAAGTTTTAAAAAA
Organism: Eurytemora carolleeae; assembly: GCF_000591075.1. Lineage (NCBI taxonomy): Eukaryota > Metazoa > Arthropoda > Copepoda > Calanoida > Temoridae > Eurytemora > Eurytemora carolleeae. The sequence goes on along the minus strand of NW_019396830.1, from coordinate 42,859 downwards.
TTCAAATTCAGTTAAAAATTCAAATTTTGCGTTCAAATTAAAAATTTGAAAAATACAATAGATTTTGTCCACTAGATTTATCTTTTTTACTTTTGAGTTTTAGAACAATTGTAATTATTATTTCTATTTTTTTTATTTCCACTTTTACCTTTTTGATAATAATGACAATAATATTAATACTAATTATAATTGCAGATTTCACTTCCTTATGAATCCTTATATTAATGTTAATAATGATAATAGGCCAATCTAAGAATAAATGCTTATGCAGAAGAAAGGGGATGAGGTAGAGGATATGGCTTCTATTGATAAGGTTAGATTTATCTATTTTTCTAATTATATATTTGCATGTTCTCCTAATACATATACTTAATTGCAGATGGGGCAGGGAGGGAGGATGGAGGGATATAAACAAAACAAAACATTTAAAAGATGTATAACTAATTTTCTACATTTTTAAACTTGTTCCCTTCAGCTTTAGATATTCAAGAAAATTTTACAATAATTTTCATTGGGGATCAAAAATTCATATTTATATTTTTATGCATATTTCCTTTATTTTTGAAGGGAAACCTAAAAAACTTCTTAGTTCAAAGTTTTGCCAACGGTTTTTGAACACTGAACGGAATAATTTATTTAGTGCTTGATCTGAAAGGGTTGATTAAGAATGTTTATAGATTCTTTACATAGATAATTTGTAAGCGAACCTTGTTTATACAGATCAAGGTTGTATAATAAATTATACAACCTCAATGTACGGAAAATGTCGTCTCCTAAGATAGATAGATAAAAAACCATATGTGAGTCCAGTTCCGTAGCCAGAATATTTTCAGAGGGGGTACATAAAGGGCGCAGTGATATATGGTTGTTTTTATTACATTGTCAATGCACACCATAAAGACTAACCTTTTAACAAGTGTATTTTAGTGTCTGAAACGTTTCAGTTTACATATACATTATATATAAAAAATTAATGGTACTTTAGCTTAGGGAAAAAATTCATTATTTAAAATCAATGCTGTTGTCCCTCGGCCTCATCATGATAATATGAAGATGAATAAAAAATAATACTAATTTTTTAATATTTTGTTTAAAAGAGTTTATTTATTGGCATTGAGACATTCTTAGTGAATTTTAGAGTACTCAAAAAAAAAACTCTTCTACTTTGACTAAAAATGACAAATATCTTCGCCCAAAATAAAGCTCCCAAAAATGGCTATTATATTCCAAAATAAATGGATGAATTTTTTCCTTTTAAGGATGTTTTACTTTGTATAAGTTCTTGATTTCAGACTCTACACACACAGACACACTTTTAATGAGTAACACACAATAAGATTATAATTTGGTTTGGGAAGGGAATCAATTCTTACACGGGCTATATAATTGATAACTAGATTTTAGAAAATTATGAGAAACAATTTCTTTTATATGGGACTAGGGGGAGGGGTGCAAATTCGTCATTGAACCCCCTTTGAGAAGAAAGGGGGGTGCACCGTCCCCCTGCACCCCCCCCTGGCTACGGGCCTGCATATGACGTCACTGATTATAGATTCAAGGGTGACGTCATATGAGGTTTTTATCTATCTATCTTGGGAGACGACATTTTCCGTACATTGGAGCGCTTCGAGAGTAACCGACCTTATTATACAACCTTGATACAGTTAAAGGAAAGTTGAACAATCCCTGAACGGAAATAGAATACTGCAATGCAGGAGACATTAGTTCCAAAACAAACACTTGGCCCATTTCTAACACTGAGTGTTAAAAATTAGCACAAATTGAAAGACTAGGTTTTTGGGATCCCGGCCTATATCCAGATTAAAAGTCAATAATAGAAACTATAACCAACATTTTATTAAACATGACGAGGAAAACAAATCAATTCACAATTTTAAACTTTTTTTTAAATCAAAATTATAATAGGAGTTTTATATTAAATCTCTTGACAATGTTAGATTTTCCATTTTTCGAACATATCATGAATTTGAAACATTGTCGCGTTTTCGAGACAAAACCCACTTTCACGTTTTTGAGTATAATCCTCAATTCAAAACAAAACTCACTTACATAACTTACAAAATAAATAACAGAAAACAAAAAATTTTCTTATGACGACTAAATTAACTTCTGAATTCTTTCTAGAATCTAAGTTTCCACATTTTATCTAAATTAGAGAATCTGAGCTGGGAACTTTAGAATGGTGGATATCGGGATTAATGCTTAATCCACTCTTTTGCTTAATCTCCAGATTAAATATTGCTTATATTCCTCATGAACTTAATCTCCAGATTAATTAACAGATCGGGATTAAGGATATCACATTCTAAAGTTTTCAGCTCAGGATATGTTCCAAAAACGCGACATGAGCTGAAATCCGGTAATTGTTTCAAAATAGGGATTTTTCCGAAAATGAAATCAAGAATCATCAAAAACTAATTCTCACACATTATTAGTTTAAAATTGACATTTATTGTTTCAATGTATAGTTTTAGCCATTTTTTGTAAATATATGGTGTAATTTTGTTCTACTCGACTTGGATTTAAAGATATATACTCTTGAAAAAGATAACTTTGCAGATTTGGCCCATTTCTAACACTCAGTGTTAGAAATGGGCCCAGTGTTAGTTTGGAGCTAATATCCCCTGCAATGTGTGCAGTATATAGCACACAAGTAGGGATTTGGAAATATTACAGACAGTCAAATTCTTTATACAAAAAAAAGAAGATTTTCATAGCTAATATGTTTTTTCAAGTCTAAACCGTCAAAACGCGAAAAGATATCGACCCGGGAAGATTAAGCTAACCAGAGCTGGGAACTTTTGAATGGTGGATATCGGGATTAAGGCTTAATCCACTCTTTTTCTTAATCTCCAGATTAACATAATCTTGCAAGATTATCTTAAAAGTGTATGAAAAACGATAAAATTCAAATTAATATTTAATCATCTGAGAAACTGTAGCAGCCAATCAGAGAAAAGCGGGCAACCAATGAGAGAACAGAAATATTCTCATTGGAGAAAACAATTAACGGATATCCAAGGAGAGAGAAAAAGAGTGGATTAAGGACTAAAATGAAAAGTTTCCACAGTGGATATTCGGATCAAGAAGTTAGGATTAAAGTTTATCCATTCTAAAGTTGTCAGCTCAGATTATTTTCAATTCGAAATGGATAATCCAAGTGATTTGTCTGTCTTTCAAAACTGAAAAAGGAAAGAATTGCTAACTGTTTCCTTGTGTAGGTTGAGTGGGTGGTGAGTAGAGATGGAGAATCCTATTTTATATTTTCTGGAGGATTACCCCAGGATGTTACAGGAGCACAACCGAGTATTACAGTAATGCAGGTATATGCTTTATACTGTACACTGTACTGGACACATGTAATAAAAAACATTATTATTAAGACAACTCTTATAGAATGTAATGTATTAAGTAATGCTGGTTAATTGCATAGTAACTCAATATACTGATGGTGTAAACCTTTGATATGTTAACCTTATAAGATTTGAACCAACAGAATTCATAGTTTGAAATATCAAAGGTTTATGACATCGGGTTTCCACGATATAGGGATTGAGTTTAAAACATTTGCTTTTTTTCCAAAGCACGTCAATAAGAAGAGTTTTGACTGAAATCGTGTAAGATTGCAATCTAACGGGAATATTTTAATTTAACGTGCGACTTATACAAGATGTACTCGTACTGGTGTTAGCAGGTAGTGCAGTACGTATTTACTATGTGCTCTAAGTGCCTTGTACGATTGTAGGAAACCCATTCAAGTTTACATAAACAAACCATTAAACTGAAATCTAGCAGTTTTTTAACCTTAAACACATTGTTTCAGGGTAAGAATGTAACAGTATTGGAAATGGAGTTCTGTGTTTTAGACTTTTTACTGATAACAGATAGTGTATACAGGTTAGTAACAGATAGACAAACACAGACACACTTTTAATGAGTAACACACAATAAGATTATAATTTGGTTTGGGAAGGGAATCAATTCTTCCACGGGCTATTCAGTACTTTCTTCAACCAATATAACTAGGCTATCAGTACTTTTTTTCAACTAATAATACTAGAAATTCAATCGGCTGATATTTAATTTTTTATATTATACAGGTTAGTAACAGATAGTATATACAGGTTAATAGCAGATAGCATATACAGCTTAGTAACAGATAGTGTATACAGGTTAGTAACAGATAGTGTATACAGGTTAGTAACAGATAGTGTATACAGGTTAGTAACAGATAGTGTATACAGGTTAGTAACAGATAGTGTATACAGATTAGTAACAGATAGTGTATACAGGTTAGTAACAAATAGTGATTTGGAAATATAAAATGAAATGTAAGGGAAATTGTAAATAATGATTTCATCATTTTTGTAAAGGCTTAATTACTAAGGTACCTTAATAAATTAGCTTTTCTTCTTTTTTGAAACAAATATATTATGTTCCTTGAACACTGCAGTGCTCGGACCCTTTTTTCCGCCCTGGCTATGGCACTCTGTTTTCTTCTTCCTGAAATAGATACTTAAACCAGCCAAATACATTGGTCGAAAACATGCTTAATTCATCTATTAATTAAATTTTCTAGGCGTGTTTTTTTTAATTGATAAAACACGTTTGGACTAAAGTTAACCCTAATCCGAATTCAACCTAATCCGAATACAACCTAGTCCGAATACAACTTAGTCCGAATACACCTTAGTCCGAATACAACCTAGTCCGAATACTACCTAGTCTGAATACACCCTAGTCTGAATACACCCTAGTCCGAATACACCCTAGTCCGAATTCACCCTAGTCCGAATACACCCTAGTCCGAATACAACCTAGTCCGATTACAACCTAGTTCGAATACACCCTAGTCCGAATACAGCCTAGTCCGAATACACCATAGTCCGAATACACTCTAGTCCAAATATAACCTAGTCCGAATACACCCTAGTTCGAATACAACCTAGTCTGAATACACCCTAGTCCGGATACAACCTAGTCCAAATACACCCTAGTCTGAAAACACCCTAGTCCGAATACAACCTAGTCCGAATACACCCTAGTCCGAATACACCCTAGTCCGAATACACCCTAGTCCGAATACAACCTAGTCCGAATACAACCTAGTCCGAATACACCCTAGTCCGAATATACCCTAGTCTGAATAGACCCCATTTCAAACATACAATAGTCAATTTTTTCCCTTAATAAAACAATGGCCACCCTAATTCCATGTTATACAAAAAACCTTTAAAAAAAAATTTTTTTTCGAGAGAAGATATCACTTTCCTCACTCTCTAATCCTTATTTGCTTGTAACCTGATGTCAAAGACCATTATATATTTCAACCCATGTATTTTTCTAGATTATATAGTCAAAATTTTACATACCTAAGGTTAACATTATCAGATTGCAAAGATATAGGAATTAGACAATTTATATTCAAGACAAGTGATCAGTATAGATTTTTCCTTTTATTTTAATGCACGAGTTACAGTGTACACTGTACACGCTTACACAATTACATAAATATATTCTCTTACATAACAAAACACTGTACAGCGTTACGCTTACACAATTACATAAATATATGCTCTTACATAACAAAAAACTGTACAGCGTTACGCTTACACAATTACATAAATATATGCTCTTACATAACAAAAACATCAACCTTGTTGTTAAAGGGATTGCGGTTCACTTAATATTACGCTTACAGTCCAATTAATTGGTCACAAATTCATTTAGTTCATATTTGTTCACTTTATTCAGAAAAGGATCTGTTACAGAAATACTACAAGAGAGCGCTAATTTCTTTCTGAAAGCTCCTGTTCCTGAAAAGTAAAATTTGCTAGAATCAGCTTTGCCAATGTTAATTTACAGTTTAAAAGGAAAAGTGTTCAAATTTGTACTTAATTTTAATGCTTTATTTATTTATTTATATGTAGATTAGTCTAAACATTAAAATATTTAACATTAATTGTGATTACTGGATTATTTGCTTTTGGTTATTGTGGTTACCTTTTTTGTCCAAAAAGAAATGATATGACACATCAGCTTGATCCAAAGCTCTCAAGCAAAAATTGATGAAATTTCTGTCATGTTCTTACTAAAAAACTAAATCTGAAAACAAGTGCATTTGAGTTCTAAAGTGTATATGTCCATGGCACAATAACAAAAAGTGAGTAGGAGAGGTAAAATTGGATAATTCATATGAAGAATTTAAAAAGTTTTAAATAAAAGGTCAAGATTCAGAAAAGATCGTAAATTAGGTCTATTGGTGTATGATATGTGGGTTAGTTATGTGAAAAAAAAGCTGAGTAATTGCAATAAAATTTGTCATACAGTGCTCCCCAAAAAAATACCTACAGTGTAATTTACTCAACTACATTCCACTATTCTAGTGACCACTGTATTTACATAAATTATCATATTATCGTTTGAAAGCATGAAAGCTTTAAAATTAGTTTGTTGATATCTGGTTTTGTTACAATTTTATCAAATATTTTTGATGCTTTGATAAACTTTTTCCGATCTCAATGTTTTATTATCAGGAAATTCGAATTTTGAAAAGGACTGTTTGTGAAAAATAGAAAGAGGGGTAAATGAACGGATGAACTAAGATAAAAATATTAATTGATTTGTACTTTTTCATTTTATCATTGTTGTTGTAATTTCAAGTGACCTTCTTGAACCGAATGTAGAAAATATCGTCGTTTCTAGCTTGAAAAGGTTTAAATTCCAAAAAGGAACTCCATTGTTTCTGTAAGTAGAAATACGCAAGTCACTTTTGTAAAGAAAACATAATTCAAAATAATTAAATTTTAAAAACTAGCCTTTTAAGGGGCTTTGCGCCCAAAATTTTTCAAAATTTAATGAAAATTGAATTTTGATGGAGACAAATATTTGAAATTTTGATCATTCAAAAACAGTCCTGGGGCCACGCGAGGTCCCACACAAAATTTGGGCCTGATCGGTTTAGCCGTTTTGAAGTTTATTGGATACAAACAAACAGACAGAAGACAAGCTAAACTTATATATAGAAGAAATATTGATAGCTCCTTTATTCTTCATCAACGCTTTTAATTGTACTGTTTTGAATCGTACATGCCACTCCTCAATATACGGAGGCTTACTTGAAATTACACTTACAGTCCCTTAAAAAAGTGTATGATATATATATGTGCTTATGATAAATCAAATATAGAAATATAGACAAAAATAAGATATGTTGATTCATGATTTAATAATGGTCAATTTACACTTAACATTTACATTTTTGTTAACACTCCCTTTAAAAATATATAAAATTTTTGCTAACACTCTCTGTGAAAAATATTGAAAAATTTTGTTATCACTCCCTATTAAAAAATATTATAAATTTTTGTTAACACTACCTATAAAAAATATTACAAATTTTTGTGAACACTCGCTATAAAAAATATTATAAATTTTTGTTAACACTTCCTATTAAAAAATTTTGAGGTTGGCTTTATTTTTAAACAAAGTTTCATACTTGTAAAACATTTTTACTTTCAAGTACATTGCATAAACTTTATAAATCTACCAGATTTTAAAGAAAAGTTTAAATCGAGGAATTTATTAAGTTTTAGATTTTTGTACTTTGATGTAGTAAGTTTAAACTTGAATTTTCTAAACCCTTTAACTTTGCAACCTGATGATACGCGTAAACCTTTGACATTGAAAACTTTGACTTTTAGATAAGTAGATACCAGTTTGATATATCACGCCATTAGGTTGTTAAGGTATAAGGTTTAGAAAATTAGAGTTTGTGGAAAATTTTAAGTTCTTTTATTAAGAGTGTTACTAATCTATTAATTTATTTCTAAATTACACTCCCAAGATGTTATGTGTTCTGGGTCAACAATATATTCAAACCAATAAAATAGAAAAATTCTTTAAACTCTTTCTAATAGATTTATTTTGTTAAGATCTGAGATTTCGAACCCTGAATCAATCTTGGTGCTGCTGACCAATGACCTGGTGGCTATAGACTGCCGGGCAACTGGGTTGCCCAGCTACGAAAATCCTTATGCAATGGATTTTCAGGTAAATAAATAAATAAATAAATAAATAAATAAATAAATAAATAAATAAATAAATAAATAAATAAAATAATCATAATAAATTAAAGACATGCATTGGGTTTTTGTCACATTTTAATCTATCCAAATTGCTTATCATACCCAGATAGTCAGTAAGCCGTTACTTTTGGGCACTTTACCCCATCAAATTAAACAATTTTGTATTTTTTATTTTTTTGTTGGATATGTTAAAACCACACTTTGTTTTCGGCCAGTGAGTCAGTTCTTAAACCAATCATAAATCTTCCCTTCTATTCCATTAGCTTTCATTTTAGCAAGAAGTTTATCATTGGGGACAGACAGTATTGAATGCTTTTGTAAAATCTTAGTAAAGAGTTTCCTTTATCAACTTCAGAATTATGTCTTAAAAACTTTCAATAAGTTGTTTAAGTGGACTTTAAATGGATTGCAAAATTATCTATGGTTTTGACCTTTCACTTAGTAAAACGTTTCACTGTTTGTTTTTTTCTTTTTCGGTGAGTACAGATAAAATTGTCGGAGATTGTTTTAGTTTGGAACTTCTCCGAGAGATGTTTTGGTAAAAACGACTTACAGGGGGGAGGGGGGGTAGAAGTTAGATTTATGGTCAACAAGCTTATAGCGAAGTGTGTCGCTCTATAATCCTGAACTATTTGTGATCACATAGTATTGTGTGTATAATCCTATAATGTAGTGTGTAATGTAAATGTCCTTATTAGATTGCTGCAGATGTCTTTAAACTAAAAGTACGCATCAAGAAAAGTCTAACGAAAAGGTTTTAGTTTAATGTTTAAAAGAAAAATTAAGTTACTCATAATCCCGTTTGCAAGTGGGCACTTTAGAATTTTAAGCAAAATATTATCCCAATTAAACACTGTACAGTGTACAGCTTAAGGAAAAAATATAAACTGTAGTATAACAAAAGATCGAGATCAAGCATTAATCATCTAAAATAAAAGAGTTCCCAGCTTATAGTGCTTAGAATATAGAATAATGTTGGTATCTGATGGTAGGCTGGCAAAATGTCGGTTGTCCGTTGCGTGAAAATTACATATAAAAGATCAAAAACCCAGGCTACAATTTTGATTTAGTAAAGTCATCTTGAAACTGTAGAATGGATGTAGGACAACCCTAACAGTTTGATTTGATTTGATTTGATACATTTTGTACATACATGTATAAAAATATATGTACTAGCAGAAGTGCCTGGCGTCGCCCATCAAGTAAAAAAATCGAATATCTATATAATAAATCTCTTTGCTAATCAAATATACCCATGGTAACAAAGGCTAAAAAAATGTTTTGTTTCAAACTTCGAATGTTTTTATTTCACAAATGCCGGGCACTTCAACTAGTCTTAATAATAAAACTCTTTGCTCATATATGTCAGCTAAAGCTGACCAAACGGCTGGACCGGATGGCGGTCATTTTTTGAGGAAACCTTGATTACCCCAGGGTAGCATAGGCTTGTATATATGTAAATATATATAAGCGAAGAGCTTTATAATATGACATGTATTATAGGACATATATACCGTTAACATACTGTTCAGTATACAATGTATTGTATAGTTTACAGTAAATAGGGTACAGTGTTACTCAGTGTGAAGTGGCCTCAGCGCGTTTTGTGCAAAAGTTTAGGCTGGCTGGATACATGTGTGCGATAATCTTCTGTCAACATTTGTGTATAGCAAATTGTAGACAACGTACATTGTGCATGTATATTTAGTAGAGTGCGGTAACCTACTGTACAGTATACATTGTACAGTACACAGTGTACATTTATATATATATAAGGAGAGAGAAAAA